>NC_087207.1:2204503-2222003 GCF_015104395.2 Macrobrachium nipponense | reverse complement strand
TTACCGTTATAATTACACACATAAGCTTGATACACACACGCACGTATTGGTAAGTACGTATGTACGTTAGGTGTGTGACTGGTGTTTGTTTATATAAGTATGATGTGTGTATCGGTATATGTTTGTGTGTTTACCCACATGACATGAATATATGTATCGGTATATGTTTGTGTGTCTACCCACATGACATGAAACATAATATATGGAGGGTATCCTGAATGTACCAAACCATCATCAATGAAGTAAGAAAAATCCAAGTGTGTAAAATACTATTTCTTACTTGGGTTATTTGACTCTGTACTTAGCGTGCTATAGTAGATTCACATCAACCGTGCAACCTATGTCTAGGCCAGTCCCTTACGACGCTCCTGATTGGCAGAGGGATACGTCTTTCAGGAGAGGTGGAACATACATCCTGCCTATGTACACTCTCGAGAGAGACTGAGAGTTTCCAGCCCTGTGATTGGCTTATCACCAGCCATTCAGGAGCGTCGTAAGGGACTGGCCTAGACGTCAAATACGCAGCTGATGTGAATCTAATATTGCTACATATCGAGTGCGGAAAAAAAAAAAAAAATTTCCATGATGCATGAAACAACCGTTTTGAAAAAAAAAAAAACTTCACGAGATTCGAAAAGCGAGTGAAAAAGCGGATAAAACACGAATGCATGAATGGAGCCAATGGATCCACCCGGAATCATCACGAAGTCTCTTTCCCATTTCAGGAATAACTAATGCTCTTTCGAGAACATCTGACCTTCAGCATTTTTTGCAGAGTGGATTTCATATTCGCGTGCACGGACTCCAACACTATCAGATTTTTTCGCTTCAATGCTAGTCGCGTAATGAACGACGAGACCGACCTTCCCAGTATGCTCTGCAACGTTGCCTGAGTTTGCAGAAAAATGAATAAAGTTTTGATTTCTGGGATTTGAACTCGGCTGTCTGTCTGTCTCCCATGCAGAACGACCATAAAACCTACTGTTTAACAATAGCCTTTTCGTAAACTAACCGTGAGATATTGTTAAGAATTTCAACAATAACAACAACGGCCTTAATAATAATAATAATAATAATAATAATAATAATAATAATAATAATAATAATAATAATAATAATAATAATAATAATAATAATAATTATAATAACAATAATAATAGTAATAATAATAATAATAATGCAGAAGAGTGAGCTCCTAGAAACAGCGCACATATAGTGAGAAAAGTGATGGATTCCTAAGGAGGCAGGATGCAACCCGGAACCTAACACTATAAAAAACCACCTGGTCGAATGAGATTACTTTTTCCCAGCTCTGCGGAGCAGTCAGTGTTTGTTTATCCACGGGAAGGTGTAATCATTAACATAGGTAAAAAAAAGTAACAGCAAAAAATCACAAAAAAGAGTTACATTAATCTCCCATAGATAGTGACCTCCAAGGTTTTAACCCGGTACGTATCCACCTTTGCGACGTGCTAAGTACAAGCGCGTTAGGGATGACCGTAAAAAACATAAACAAAAGACTGTAAATTAATGTGACTTTTCTTCTTGTGACTTTTATCTCCAGGTCAAAATTGTGAATTTTTTTCTTGTGACTTTTCTTTCCTGTGACTTCATTACCGCCACAGTAATGGTGAAAGATTGGCTATATATCGAGGCAATGGATACGGGCCACTTCCGATTATTCGTTCATCCAAGAGAGATTACATAAAAATTTTCACAAAATGAATATAGTTTTGGAGCAGCCATGGGGATAGTTTGTCGATGAAATTTTTAACGGGTGGGCGTTTGTTAGTAGTATGGTTACAGTGTAATGAAGCCAAATCATTGTGTACCAGTGCCATGGTTATTGGTCATTCATGACAGACCGATCGTCACAGTTTTGGTTGAATTAAAAGTATTCTTCCTTAGACGGACGATGGGTCAAGATAAATGACAATTAAGTATCAGATAACAAGGCAAAGTCAAGAAATGTTTTGGTAAAATATTACCACGGTAGCAAAGAAAGCAAGTATAACTAAAATAACAAATGATATTTGAAACCATGGCAGGTATACAGTAAGTAACTAGAATAAAAAATATTTGAATCCATGGCAAGTATAGTGTTTAAAAAAAAGATATTAATAGTATTCTTGTGATTATTATTTTTAGACAGAATGTGTGCACATGTTCTTATACAACAAACCGAGTCGTTTTAAGCAGTAAAGAAATGTTAAGCAACAAAATTCCATATGTGAAAAAATATGGAAATAAAATCAAAGAAGAAGCATATGAAAATCAGAAGAGAAAACGAACAAACGCTAATGTGAATTTTATCGCAAACGTATTTCCCGTTCGGTGAAGCAAAACCTCATTTCTCTTTGCTATAAAACGCCCACTAGCGGTGGAAGTTATGGCAAAAATATCTCGCCAGAACACCGTAGCTCATAGGCAACTGTATCTGGGGAACAGCGTCACGAGGCTGCTGTTTAATCGTTAACCCAGCGAAAACTCATATTCGAAGTCTTGCTCAACCTCTCGTTTAACGGCCGCTAAGCCATAAACGGCGGGCGTGTTGTAGAAATGAACCGATAACTATAAAGGGAAATAATTATGATTCGCTTCTCCAGTCCGTCAGGATTCTCGTTCAGTTTTTACAACCTGGAATTCATCACGTATCAGTCAATCATCTCTTTCCCGCACTTTACGTGTGGTCGCTAACGACCTTAAAGGGGTTAAGGTGTCCTTAAAGTTTTCTGTTTAAAAAAAGCAATATATAATAATAATAATAATAATAATAATAATAATAATAATAATAATAATAATAATAATAATAATAATAATAATAATAATAATAAATGTGGCGCCGTGGAGGAGTGGGTTAGGTCGTCAATAGACTTAAGTCAAGTTAAGCAACATTGGGCCTGGTCAGTCGTTGGATGGGTGACCGCTCTCCTCGGCGTTGATTCCTTGGGAAAGGATCTTTACCATAATTTCCTCAATCTACTCAGCTGTAAATGAGTACCTATCCCTGATGGGGTAGGGTCCAGCTATGGGTTAAATAGAAAAACTCAGCAATGATGGAAAGAAATGAAGGAATAAACGACAACGACGTAAATGGAACCTCTGGCAACAGAGGAGCTTCGTCCGGCAACCAGGTAATTCAACCCAATTGAAGGGGAAGACGGTCAGGTACTTGGAGGTCGTCATCCAGCAACTGATCACCATAACGACATTAATCAACAGCCTGAGATTGGAGCTACAGAGGCAAAAAGGAAGAAATGGACAAGAGAAGAAAATAAGGAAATATGGAGATGCTACATCAGAAGCAACCCGACGGAGATAGGATATAGAAGAAGATTGGTCAACATCTGGAATGAGAGGAATAACACCCCCCAAACACAGCAGAGGCTGGCAGACCAAGTAAGGAACATAAAGAAAAAGAACTGGCTCTCCCAACAGAAAGAGAAGAACTGGGAAAGGGAGATGTCCACACGACAACGAATTACACGAAGACGAACTGAGAGACGATGCCACAGAAGACGACAGGGAGGATGAGGTATCAAACAACGACACACGAAGAAAACACACGAAGAAACACCGACGAAGTAACAGAGAGGACGGAATGGGTAGATTAGACATGGATGGAGCATAGACAAGATACAGAGAGAACAAAGATCCCCTCCATGAAAGCCTACAACACCAAGAAATTAAGGGAGAAAACAAGTGAGGTCAATGAAATAATGGGCATAATACACACCAACAGTATCACAGAAACAAATAACTTGACATATGCAGGAGCAAGATTAGTAGCAGAACTGAAAATCATGGTGATGAGATCTGACTTGAGTAAACTGAAAGAGATGGCAGAAAAAAGGCTAAGAAGCAAGAAAACAAGGGAGGAACTCAACGAGAAATACAAAGTACAAGAGAGGGGACTAAACAACACAATAGAAGATGTAAAACAGAGGCTTAAGGCCAAAGCACATAAGATCCAACGGTACATGAACAGGAATAAGGGATACCAACAGAACAAACTATTCGGAACCAACCAGAAAGACTATACAGCCAACTAAGAGGGGAAGACAACCACCCAGAAATTCCTGAAGCCGAACCAAGTAAGAGACTCTGGGAAAACATATGGAGCAATCCGGTATCACACACAACATGCAACATGGCTCCAGAAGTCAAGGAAGAAGAAACAGGGAGAATAAAACAAAGATTCACAATAGATCACGACAGACACAGTCAGACACCAACAGAACACTATTCGGAACAACAAGAAAAAGACTATACAGCCAACTAAGAGGGGAAGACACCACCCAGAAATTCCTGAAGCCGAACCAAGTAAGAGACTCTGGGAAAACATATGGAGCAATCCGGTATCACACAACAACATGCAACATGGCTCCAGAAGTCAAGGAAGAAGAAACAGGGAGAATAAACAAGATTCACAGAGATCACGACAGACACAGTCAGACACCAACTAAACGGAAAATGCCAAACTGGGGGAAAGCCCCCAGGTCCCCGATGAAGTCCGTGGATACTGGCTCAAAAACTTCAAAATCCCTACACCCACGAATAGCAGAACAACTCCAGCATTGTATCTCAAATCACCAAGCACCCAAATGATGACCACAGGAAGAACATCCTTAGTACAAAAAGACAAGAGTAAGGGAAATATAGCCAGTAACCTACAGGCCTATCACCTGCCTACCAATAATGTGGAAGTTACTAACAGGTATCATCAGTGAAAGGCTATACAACTACCTAGAGGAGACAAACACCATCCCCACCCCACCACAGAAAGGCTGCAGAAGGAAGTGTAGGGGCACAAAAAGCCAGCTCCTCATAGACAAAATGGTAATGAAGAACAGTAGGAGAAGGAAAACCAACCTAAGCATGGCATGGATAGACTATAAGAAAGCCTTCGACATGATACCACACACATGGCTAATAGAATGCCTGAAAATATATGGGGCAGAGGAAAACACCATCATCTTCCTCAAAAATACAATGCGCAACTGGAATACAATACTTACAAGCTCTGGAATAAGACTAGCAGAGGCTAATATCAGGAGAGGGATCTTCCAGGGTGACTCACTGTCCCCACTACTCTTCGTAGTAGCCATGATTCCCATGACAAAAGTACTACAGAAGATGGATGCCGGGTACCAACTCAAGAAAAGAGGCACAGAATCAACCATCTGATGTTCATGGACGACATCAAGCTGTATGGTAAGAGCATCAGGAAATATATACCCTAATCCAGACTGTAAGGATTGTATCTGGGGACATCAGGATGGAGTTTGGAATAGAAAAATGCGCCTTAGTCAACATACAAAAAGGCAAAGTAACGAGAACTGAAGGGATAAAGCTACCAGGGGGAGAGCAACATCAAACACATAGATGAGACAGGATACAAATACCTGGGAATAATGGAAGGAGGGGATATAAAACACCAAGAGATGAAGGACTCGATCAGGAAAGAATATATGCAGAGACTATATGCGATACTCAAGTCAAAACTCAATGCCGGAAATATGATAAAAGCCATAAACACATGGTTAGTGCCAAGTAATCAGATACAGCGCAGGAAATAGTGGAATGGGCCGAAGGCAGAACTTCCGCAGCATGATCATAAACCAGGAAACATATGACAATACACAAGCACTACACCCAAGAGCAAATACGGACAGACTATACATAACACAAAAAGAAGGAGGGAGAGGACTACTAAGTATAGAGGACTGCGTCAACATCGAAAACAGAGCACTGGGGCAATATCTGAAAACCAGTGAAGACGAGTGGCTAAAGAGTGCATGGGAAGAAGGACTAATAAAAGTAGATGAAGACCCAGAAATATACAGAGACAGGAGAAAGACAGACAGAACGGAGGACTGGCACAACAAACAAATGCACGGACAATACATGAGACAGACTAAAAGAACTAGCCAGCGATGACAATTGGCAATGGCTACAGACCGGGGAGAGCTAAAGAAGGAAACTGAAGGAATGATAACAGCGGCACAAGTCTGGCCCTAAGAACCAGATATGTTAAAGAACGATAGACGGAAATAACATCTCTCCCATATGTAGGAAGTGCAATACGAAAAATGAAACCATAAACCACTAGCAAGTGAATGCCCGGCACTTGCACAGAACCAGTACAAAAAGAAGGCATGATTCAGTGGCAAAAGCCCTCCACTGGAGCCTGTGCAAGAAACATCAGCTACCTTGCAGTAATAAGTGGTACGAGCACCAACCTGAAGGAGTGATAGAAAACGATGAGGCAAAGATCCTCTGGGACTATGGTATCAGAACGGATAGGGTGATACGTGCAAACAGACCAGACGTGACGTTGATTGACAAAGTCAAGAAGAAAGTATCACTCATTGATGTCGCAATACCATGGGACCACCAGAGTTTGAAGAGAAAGAGAGGGAAAAAAATGGATAAGTATCAAGATCTGAAAATAGAAATAAGAAGGATATGGGATATGCCAGTGGAAATCGTACCCATAATCATAGGAGCACTAGGCACGATCCCAAGATTCCTGAAAAGGAATCTAGAAAAACTAGAGGCTGAAGTAGCTCCAGGACTCATGCAGAAGAGTGTGATCCTAGAACGGCACACATAGTAAGAAAAGTGATGGACTCCTAAGGAGGCAGGATGCAACCCGGAACCCCACACTATAAATACCAACCCAGTTTGAATTGGAGGACTGTGATAGAGCAAAAAAAAAAAAAAAAACAAAAAAAAAAAAAAAAAAAAAAAAAAAAAAACAAAAAAAAAAAAAAAAATAAAAAAAAAATAATAATAATAATAATAAGTCTTATTGAAAGATATTGCTGCATCAGCTGCATTTAACTTGTATATAGTCTTTTCTATTCTTCTAATAATTGGTTTCTCTCTGCTGCTATTACAACTGGCGAGTATTGCGCCGATATGATTCATCAGGAGGAGTCAATTTCAGGGATTTTGCGTACAAATTTATTTGTCACAATAAATAGATAAACAAAAAGGTCAAAATATGACGAATTAGTGGCCAACGTTTCTCTCGGTATCATCCGAGAGAGAAACGTTGGTCACTAATTCGTTATAATTTCACCTATTTGTTTATAAATTTATTGTAACAAATAAATTTGTAAGCAAAATCCCTGAAATTGACTCCTCCTGATGAGTAATATCGGTGCAATATTCGCCAGTTGTAATAGCAGCAGAGAGATAGCAATTATTAGAAGAATAGAAAAGACTATATACAAGTTAAATGCAGCTGATGCAGCAATATCTTTCAATAAGACTTGTTTGAAAGAGGGTCTCCTTCCAATATATTATTATTATTATTATTATTATTATTATTATTATTATTATTGCTGTTGCTGTTGTTAAATAGAAAACTCTTTAAGGACACCCTAACCCTTTTAAGGTTTTTAGCGACCATACGCAAAGTGCGAGAAAGAGATAACAATAATAATGTATTATTATTATTATTATTTTTTTTTTTTGCTCTATCACAGTCCTCTAATTCGACTGGGTGGTATTTATAGTGTGGGGTTCCGGGTTGCATCCTGCCTCCTTAGGAGTCCATTACTTTTCTTACTATGTGCGCCGTTTCTAGGAACACACTCTTCTGCATGAGTCCTGGAGCTACTTCAGCCTCTAGTTTTTCTAGATTCCTTTTCGGGGATTTTGGGATCGTGCCTAATGCTCCTATGATTATGGGTACAATTTCCACTGGCATATACCATATCCTTCTTATTTCTATTTTCAGATCTTGATACTTATCCCTTTTTTCCCTCTCTTTCTCTTCAACTCTGGTGTCCCATGGTACTGCGACATCAATGAGTGATACTTTCTTCTTGACTTTGTCAATCAACGTCATGTCTGGTCTATTTGCACGTATCACCCTATCTGTTCTGATACCATAGTCCCAGAGGATCTTTGCGTGATCGTTTTCTATCACTCCCTCAGGTTGGTGCTCGTACCACTTATTACTGCAAGGTAGCTGATGTTTCTTGCACAGGCTCCAGTGAAGGGCTTTTGGCACTGAATCATGCCTCTTTTTGTACTGGTTCTGTGCAAGTGCCGGGCATTCACTTGCTATGTGGTTTATGGTTTCATCTTTCGTATTGCACTTCCTACATATGGGAGAGATGTTATTTCCGTCTATCGTTCTTTGATTCAGTGCCAAAAGCCCTTCACTGGAGCCTGTGCAAGAAACATTCACTTCTGCCGATGCAAGAGAAGCTAAAAGGATTACAAGAGATATGTATGTATTAAGATTAGAAGGAGAAATAAATCGCTAGAAAGTGAGAGAATTATTTCTTGATGAAGATATCCCTGCAATGACGCGTTACTTATCTGGCGAAATTCATGATTTATTTCATGAAATGTTGACATATTGATCTCTGCTATTCCCGGTGTGTTCTCCGGCCTGTTCTGAGAATTATGAATACTAGAAATATGTTACAGGATTGCGTGTACAGAAACGTAGCAATAGTAAGTACATTACACACACACACACACACACACCACATATACATATATATTATATAATTATATTTATATTATAATATATATATATATATATATATATATATATAAATACAACACATACATACATCCATACATACATACACACACACACACACACACACACACACACACACACACCATATATATATATATATATATATATATATATATATATATATATATATATATATACATATATATATATATATATATATATATATATATAATATTTATATATATATATATATATAATATATTGTTACGTATGAGCCCGGCCTTGAAAGAGGCTCCGATACGTAAACAGAAATAGTTGAGGGAAACAAGTGAATTGCTTGAACTTACCATAAAAAAGGATTTAAAGTGAACATTTACTCTAGAGGAAAGGTCGCCAGAAACTCAGCTAATTACTTTACAGCTATTTATTTACAAGAGGCTGCTTAACAGCCAAGGTTAAGTAAATGCAACTGGTCCCCACATGGACTAATAATCTCTCTCAAGTGAATGATTGCTGGCGCAAAATGAAATTCACGTAATAGAGCTGGTTTCGAAATCTTGCGGTAATGCAACACTTGCGGGGGGACAGACTTGACACGTGACTCAGTGAATCAGGAAAAGGATCCCAGATTAGACAAGATAAAAGAAAAAGGACTTCTTGCACAAGTTACGATTACTCAGTTCTCTAACACTGGGGCAAAGGAACTCTAATGTTTCACTGAGGTATGCACTGAAGACTTAGTCTTTAACAAGTCACAAGGGGAAGCACGTGGCCCGATGAGGACAAAGGACTTTTGATGTAGGAGGAATAAAAGGGAGACTTGAAAATGAAATTAGCAAGAGTCGTATGGTAGTAAAAGGTGCTGGTTTGGAGTTTACACTTTAGATGTACCTGGATGCCATGTTCTGTGGACCTTTGGGGAAAATGCGGCGTCCGGCTTGGTCTCAGATTTGGGCGCGCCAATAATGGCGTTAGGCCTAAGCGTGCTAGGCTCGCTGGCTGGACATCCGTCCGAGGTCACGACTGCAGTCGACTGAGAGAGATACTGGTTCTCTCGGAATCACGGGGCTTCCATATACCGCCTCGGGCACTGCCTGAAAGTGATAAACAACCAGCCAGCAAATTGGGAAGGAAAATAGGTCTTATTGTAGAGGTCCCTAAAAACCATCTCGAGGCCTAGCCTATCTTACCATAAGCTTCCGTCAGACCGGAAATTCCTTCCTACGACGTGCTCTCTCCCAAAATCAGTTGCTTTAGGAGAAGGCATGGCTCCTCATTCATAACTCCAATTAATTAAAAACTGCTGGGAAGGCGAGGCGTTCAATAAACGTAGTAAAATATATATATATATATATATATATATATATATATATATATTATATATATATAATATATATATATATATGTATATATATATATATATATATGTATATATATATTTATATATATATTTATATATATATATATATATATATATATATATATATATATATATCCATATACTATATATATATATATATCATATATATATATATACTATATATATATATATATATATATATATATATATATACTTTATTCACTGTTGCAACATTTCTGAACACGCAATCCTGTAACTATCTCTAGTATTCATAATTCTCCTATTAGAGTGAGACAAACGTTTCGTGTAATTGAAAGTGTCTCGGATAAGCACAATACTCCACTGAGGGAGAAGGAAAACCACAGAAACACTAATCAGATCAAAAGGAAATTACCACAGTAATAATCGATACACCAACTGCTTTAAGCATGGAAACTGTTTTGAGAGGAACCAGCATATTTTTTTTTTATTAATGATATCTTCTTACAATAAGGCAGTTAATAGTGTATCAATCGATAATATCTTCCTCACACTTTACGTATTGTCGAAAATAATCTTAATAGGGGCTAGGGTCTCCTAAAAGAATTTTCTATTTATATTACAATTCCGTCTATAATAATAATAATAATAATAATAATAATAATAATAATAATAACAATAATAATAATAACAATAATAACAACAACAACAATAATAATAATAATAATAATAATAATAATAATAATAATAATAATAATAATAATAAGACCCCTGACCACTACGGCCTGTTCCCGACCTACGAAACGCACCTGTATACCTGTTGACGACCCCAGCCAGTCCCTGATAACCAGTTTGCTTTTGATAACACCAGCCCGCCCGAAATTTCCGTTGACGACATACAGCACGATGAACATTGGACAGCTGCTTTATAATACCAGCGTGCCAGAAAGGCAAATCATTAGGAGAATTCAAAGAATATTGTACAAAATCAATTCTGTGAATTCTGCCATTATTTTTAATAAAACTTGTTTGAAAGAAGGTCTGTTTCCAGCATACAATAATAATAATAATAATAAACAAGAAGAAAATATCACTCATTGATGTCGCAATGCCATGGGACACCAGAGTAGAAGACAAAGAGAGAGAAAAGACTGATAAGTATCAGGACCTGAAAAGAGAAATAAGGAGGTTATGGGATATGCCAGTTTAAATTGTACCTATAATCATGGGAACACTTTACACGATTCCAAGATCCCTGAAGAGGAACCTGGAAAAAACTATAGATGCCAAAGTAGCTCCAGGACTCATGCAGGACAATATGCTCCTAGAAACAGCACACATAGTCAGAAAAGTGATGGACTCCTAAGGAGGCAGGATGCAACCTGGAACCCCACACTAACTATACCATTGAGAAACTCTACGGGTTATATAACGAATGTTTAAATACAGCCTCTGGCATCTTTGAATAAAATTAAAATTGACTTTCATAATTACCTATTTTAGATGGACTCCTAAAGAGGCAGGATGAAAACCGGAACCCCACACTATAAAAAACCACCCAGTCGAATAGGATGACCGTGATAGACCAAAAATATTTATTATCAATATTATTATCATTATTAAATCTTTTGAAATCCTGTGTCGTTTACAAAGTAAAAAAGGAAGAAAAGAAGAAGGCAACGAGAAGAACACTGACTCTGTGGAGGAATAATTTTGCAGGGATTCCAAATGCCGGGACAATTCCACGGACATAAACCGCCGTGAAATGTAGACGCCATTATAGGGATTTCTAACCAGCCCGTGTTGTATTTTCCCCTACTCTGCTCCTTTTTTTTTTTTTTTTTTATTCATATGCCCTCTCTCTCTCTCTCTCTCTCTCTCTCTCTCTCTCTCTCTCTTATATCACGCACACACACACACACACACACACACACTCACCACACACACACACACGCATATATATATATATATATATATATTATATATATATATATATATATATATATATATATATATATATATATACATATATATACACATATACACACACACACACACACACACACACACACACATATATTATATATATATATATATAGATATATATATATATATATATATATATATATATAATTGATATCACATCACCGTGACATCTCGTTATTGGCAAACATAAAAGCTACGAATTTTCTTTTTAATATCCAGTTCACTCTATACTCCCGAGAATATCGGACAAAAGCGGAATTGATAACCTGACAAACGATTAGATACTTGGAGTATAGATGTGTGTGTGTGTGTGTGTGTGTGTGTGTGTGTGTGTGTGTGTGTGTGTACGGGCAACGGTATTGAAATGCTATTGAAAACGGTTAACTTGAGCTTAGCAAAAAAAAAAAAAAAAAAAAAAAAAAAAAAAATCGTCTTATTAACATGAGGCTACGGTATCTGTTAAAAATAATTCATCACTCAGTATTTAGCCGATTAATTTTTGGCTTCGTCCGCAACTTTGGTAAAAAAAAAATAAAAATAAAATTAACTGTGGTTCTTTTACCAAGTCTTTGGCCTCTTTAGCAACCTCTTAAAAGAAAGCAAATAGCATATGTTTCCCTTTATTACGGTGACAGATGTCCGCCATAAATATACTTTTTCCCCCACCGACACATTTCTCATTCCTCCTTCTTTCGTGGACATTCAGGTTCATTAATCACCAGACGCTATTTGTCACGAGATTAATGTCTTTTAAACGATGGATCATAGAGACAATTTCCATGATGTTTCATCGTGCAATTTTGTATTCTCAGTTTCTTCACCTTCAAGAATTGAATGGGGATGTAACTTCAGTTATTTTCAATAATTCTGCACGAAAACAATGATATATATGTATATGCATTAAGCTACAGATTTCATTTAATATCCAATTCCCCTTCGGTTAAAATAGATGAAAATATATTAATTCCGAGGTAGAGCGAATTGAATATTTCAGGACATTTGTAGCTTAATGCACGTAGTATATGAATCACGGTGATGTGGTAAAATTCATATATATATATATATATATATATATATATATATATATATATATATATATATATATATATATATAAATATATATATATATATATATATTATATAATCCATTTGCTTCCTCAAGAGAAACCTTACAAAACTGAATAATAAACATGGAGACATCCATCGTCTCAGCGCCCAAGCCAAGCCAAGAGCAGTAATCCATTATGCAAGCCAAGCAGAAATACGCCTCCTAATTTCCTACTCTCTCTCTCTCTCTCTCTCTCTCTCTCTCTCTCTCTCTCTCTCTCTCTCTCTCTCTCTCTCTCTCTCTCTCTCTCTCTCTCAGAAGGATCTTGTTCCAGAAAATCAGAAAGTGGAAAAAAGGTCTTGCAAAAGAAAAAGAAAAAAAATGCATGGAAAGTTACAGAACTAAAAAGTAAGATAGAAAATGCAGAACAAAAGATTATACAATCAAAAGAAAATGAAAAACGGGACTTGGAAGAAAAAACCCTAATAAATATCAAGAAAAACCCCAAACTATTATACTCATACGTGAAAAAGATGAATAAAAGAAGAATAGAAATAGGCCCTCTAAGAATTGAAGGGAGACTACCGAATGAAAAAAAGGAAATTTGCAACATACTGGCAGAACGATATAAGAGAGAATTAACCCCTAGAATAGATAATGAAGATAATGATATAGAAGTAAGGGACGAAAATAGTGAATATTTAGCTGACATAGAAATTAATGAAGCTGATATTGTGCAGGCAATTAATGAAATTAAAAATGGAGCTGCTGCAGGGCCTGATGAAGTTCCTGCTATTTTGTTAAAGAAAGTAGTTCATTCTATCGCAAAGCCACTTGCAATATTATTAAGACAAAGTGTAGATACAGGCAAGATTTATGATGAGCACAAATTAGCATATATCACCCCTACTTTCAAAAGTGGATCAAGACTAGAGCCTGTGAGTCTAACATCACATATTATGAAAGTGTCTGAAAGGGTAATGAAGAAAAATATTATAAAACATTTAATAAAAAATAACTTGTTTAATATAGGACAACATGGTTTCGTACCCGGAAAAAGTACACAAACCCAACTGTTAGTCCACCGTGAGAACATATTCAAAAATATGAAAAGCGGAAATGAAACAGATGTGGTTTATCTAGACTTTGCAAAAGCTTTTGACAAGGTAGACCATAATATATTAGCGAAGAAAATTAGAAAACACAATATCGTGGATAAAGTAGGAAGATGGTTAAAAGAATTTTTACACAACAGAAAACAGATAGTTATTGCAAACGATGAGAAATCGGATGAAGCCAAGGTAATATCCAGTGTGCCACAAGGTACGGTGTTAGCTGCAATACTGTTTGTTATTATGATTGAAGACATAGACAGTAATGTTAAGAATTCGGTAGTGAGTAGTTTCGCTGATGACACAAGAATATGTAGAGAAATTACATGTGATGAAGATAGGAATGCTCTACAAAGAGACCTTAACAAAGTATATGATTGGGCAGAGGTAAATAGGATGGTATTTAACTCTGATAAATTTGAATCAATAAATTATGGAGACAGAGAAGGAAAGCTATAGCATATAGGGGACCTAATAATGAGACAATCACAAATAAGGAAGCAGTTAAAGACCTTGGTGTGATCATGAATAGGAACATGTTATGCAATGATCAAATAGCAATTCTGTTGGCAAAATGTAAAGCAAAAATGGGAATGTTGTTACGGCACTTCAAAACAAGAAAAGCTGAACACATGATTATGCTTTATAAAACATATGTTCGTAGTCCACTTGAATATTGCAATATAATATGGTACCCACACTATCAAAAGGATATTGCACGAATAGAGTGTACAAAGGTCCTTTACAGCTAGAATAGAAGAAGTTAAGGACCTTGGACTACTGGGAAAGAATACTAAAATCCTTAAAATTATATAGTCTAAGAAAGGAGAATGTTGTTTTTTTAGTGAACGCTACATAATAATTCAGGCATGGAAACAGATAGAAGGAATAGCAGAAAACATCGTGGAGCTAAAAATATCAGAAAGAGGAAGCAGAGGTAAATTAATAGTGCCCAAAACTATACCAGGAAAAATAAGGAAAGCACACAGGACATTAATCCACTACGCACCAGCATCGATAATGCAGCGTCTATTCAATGCGTTGCCAGCTCATCTGAGGAACATATCAGGAGTGAGCGTAGATGTGTTTAAGAATAAGCTCGACAAATATCTAAACTGCATCCCAGACCATCCAAGATTGGAGGATGCAAATATACCGGAAGATGTACTAGCAACTCTCTGGTAGACATTAGAGGTGCCTCACACTGAGGGACCTGGGGCAACCCGAACGAACTGTAAGGTCTGTAAGGTCTGTAAGGTCTCTCTCTCTTGATTAAGCTCCCGTTGCAAAGAGAGCCAAATGAAGTCTTTCTTATCTTGACGATGTTTATCGTAACAAAAACGTCCGGGTTCTTTCTTGCCAGAATAATAAGGTATTACGTAGGAGGTTTTGAGATTGTGTCCCGGATGTCTTTCCAAGAACAAGATATAAATAAGCTTCCACCAGTGATGCTAAAAGAAGACTGCAATGAGAGGAAGGAAAACTGGGAGAAGAATACCAATTGACTATAGCATCATTCCATTATGAACTCTCTCTCTCTTCTTCCTCCTCTTCTCTCCCCTCTCTCTCTCCTCTTCTCCCTCTTCCCTTTCCCCCCCCTTTTTTTTCCCCTCTCTACAGTTAGCGTCAGGCTATCATTACTGCGACGTCATATACTCACAATCGTAAACAATCAGTCAAAGCTCTATTTCTTTCAATACATTACTAGGTTGAAACTTGCTTTTCATGTCAATATCATCTATGGATGTCTCATGTCAGGGTTGATAAGTGGATCTTCTACATCTTCCAAGCTTTAACCCATGTTTATATGGGGTCGCCGTTGTGAATGAGTCGTCTCCATCGATTTCTGTCCTGTACATCGTTCTCGTTTATACCTTTCCATATCTTTCCCTACACATTCATGCCACCTCTTTCTTGGTCTTCCTTTCTTCCTTCTATCCCGCACTTCCATCTCCATCGTATGTCTTCCAACATGATGTTCCTCTCTTCGTAACGGGTGTCCATACCATCAAAGCCTTCCTTTCTGTATTTTCTTTGATATTTCTTTGATAAGTGAATAACATTCATCATATCGCCACTACTTCTAATAATAATGAAAATAATGATAATTCTAACTTCTTCAGCCCGTAACTCGACGGGGACCAGCGAAATCTTCCTCGGTTTCCAGCGAATAATCTCGGAGAGTGGCTTCCGCAAGTCACTCGGGCATTTACGCCGTACCAACTGAGGCGTGCCCTAGGAATGCTGGGAGGCGCCGCAGCTGTTCCTCTCGTCCTTCCTTCTGCGGGGAAAGGACTAACGATGATGATGATGATAATGGGAAGTTAAACGTGGAAAATTCAAGGGGATATTAAGCAAGATATATCCTACGCGGTTCGCTGTTACATGTGAGAATTTGAATCGACCGGACTAGAATTAGTTTGATACATATATATTGCTTAAGTTGTTAGATTTCATTCATATTAAGTAATAATAATAATAATAATAATAATAATAATAATAATAATAATAATAATAATAATAATAATAATAATAATAATAATAATAGCATCATTGATATGCAGTAATGTTAATTATGATGATGATTCGACTATGGCATAAAGTAATACTGTTGTTGAAACAGAGTAATTTATTGGTCGCTCCTGACTTTGATTTCCAGTACTCATTTAAATTATCCATATCATTATGGCATTCTCTATTTTTCTAAAACACGGCAATTGGACTGGCAACCCAAAGCATATTATATATCTTAGCCAGGCTCAAAAACAAACAATCAAAGGAAGCAGAAGGAAGAAGGGTCAGATTCAAACACCTCTGAAGATGAAGGGTTAATGGAGAGCGGAAAAGCAAAATCAGAAATGTCATTCCAAAGCCTTGAAGAAGAGAGTAAGTTGTGTTGAGTTGCATGTAAAATTTAGCCCAAAGGCCAAGCACTGGGACCTATGAGGTCATTCAGCGCTGAAAAGGAAATTGCCAGTAAAAGGTTTGAACGGTGTAACAGGAGGAAAACCTCAAAGCAGTTGCACTATGAATCAATTGTTAGGAGAGGGTGGACACTAAGATGAAGAAAGAGTATATGAAAGGAGGTACAGTAAAAGAAACGAAAGGGGTTGTAGCTAGGGGCCGAAGACACGCTGCAAAGAACCTTAAGTAATGCCTACAGTGCACCGCATAAGGTCCACTGACGGAACTACTCTCTACGGGGGAAGAGGGTAAGAAACAGTGCCTTATTCAGCAAGAGGAAAAGGGTTCCGCATAAGTGTCGTATTAGTAGTAGGGATAAGCCTCTGTAACGGCTCCAGCAAATATGGAATGTGGTGTCCTTCCTTTCATCCAAATATTGTTTGTTTACAACGGCACTCCTGGATCAGTGGCACCGATCTCACTGCCTTCGTCCGCAACGCAAATTAACATTTCGTTAGGGAAAGCTAACAACCATCATGATGGGCTTTTAAGTTGTCATACCTGGTCGTATTTGCTCTATATTACCCGACTGTTCAAACGGG
>NC_087207.1:2197003-2199503 GCF_015104395.2 Macrobrachium nipponense | reverse complement strand
CCTTAACAAGCAAGAAGAAAAGAGGAGGGATTCATAATTAGCGAATGAAGACTAAAAGACGGTTCGTAAATACTATTCAACTGGTTTTTCTCTTCACAAACAAAAGCCATAAGAGTTGTTTCCCTTTTTCCTCTGTTCTCTCTTTAGATATTATCATAATAATACCTTCTGTTCGGCTTCTGTGGAGCTTAGTAATGCCTATACAAAGATGGAAGTTTTGTGCCTCACAATAAACTTTCCTCAGGTTTCCTATTCTTTAGCTTTTCAAAGCTTCTTCACAGTATTTATGTATATACTACGACGGATTGTTTGATCTGTACTGTCTTGAAACAGAGAAAGAGAGAGAGAGAGAGAGAGAGAGAGAGAGAGAGAGAGAGAGAGAGAGAGAGAGAGAGAGAGAGTTACAAGGAACTAAAAAGATTACGTCCATCCAAGGAGACATCGTGTGCTCACTTATCTCTAGGAGCAGGTTTTACTAAGAGAGAGAGAGAGAGAGAGAGAGAGAGAGAGAGAGAGAGAGAGAGAGAGAGAGCACCTACTCTACGTGTATGAGAGATAGGCACTACGAAATACAAATATTACAGTGAGACAAACAACGCAACTTGAAATTCAAAGGGAATAAGTGTTCGTTCATTCCATACTTGTATGCATATAACATTATAAATTTGGGTATTAAGAGACTTTGTATTACACTTCCACAGTCCAAGGGAGAAGGTTCAGTTTTGCCATAAACTCAAAATGCATATCACTCTTAAGCTCGCACGCAATGAATCTGTACGATCCTCGTATCAACTTCATTAATAACTGTTATTATGAGAACTACATAAAGTTTTCATAATGTAAACAAGAATGATAGAAAATTAGGTAGCTATCTACATCGTCATAAATAAATTTATTGGGTTTTGTTGGCGTTGTAAATACACGTATGAGGGCTGTTGGGTCAAAGATATCTGTACGAGAACATAGGAAGTCACTCCATAGCCTTCACTTCCCAAATTTTTAATGCCTACCCTCTAATAAACTGCCACCGGAAGTTGTAAAAAGCAACAGTGTGGAAGAGTTTAAAAGAAAGCTAGATAAAATCACTAGGACACTGTGAATGAATAGTAAAACCTGCTCCTACAGATAAGTGAGCACACGATGTCTCCTCAGATGGACTAACAAGTCTTTGAGATATCCTGATCCTTGTAACTCCTTGTTCCTAACCTATATGGCCCGTTCAAGTTGAATCTGTTATCATTAATTAACTAACACTTCCCTAGCAGTGAGTGACCTCGATTTGAAGAGGAACGGCTGACTATGTTACTTCAGAGTAAAAACAAAATTAGACCGCGAAAAAATAACTTAAAAATGCGCCGCAGTTTCTTCGGCGCAATTGTGTTTTCTGTACAGCGTAGAATAAAAGACGTTGGAAACAAATCTTTCGGTGGTCTCGGTATAATGCTGTATGAGCCGTGTCCCATGAAACCTTCAGCCACGGCCCTGTGGTGGTCAGTTCTATAGCCTATAGAATTACCAGACGCACGATCTTGGCTAATTTTAACCTTAATTAAAGTCAAAAGTACTGAGGCTAGACGGTTGCAATGTGACATGGTTGATGAATATAGGGTGTAGCATGGAAGATCAACATTCAACTTAGCAATCTGCAGCCCTCTAGCCTTGGTAGTCTTTGAGATCCGAGGACGGACAGACAAACAGCTATTTCAGTAGTTTTCTTTTCCATAAAACTAAAAATAACGAAACCTTAAGAATCGTTCTTGATCTGCTCTGATCTCTTCTCGAGTTTCATTAAACAGCCTCCGAGAGATCTGCCTCAATACTGTGCAAATGAAGAAACTTCCTTCCAGAGTTTTCTGAATCTGAAGGCTGATGAATTCTTTTCTCTCTCAGACTAATAAAAAACTCAGTCTTCGCCTTCATCATCCTTCATTCGTTGAATTGTGGTCTTATGCCACTAAGGGAGATTTTTGTTTACATTGGCATGTAAGGGAAATCAATGCCTTTTGCCGTCAAATTAATCTTAAAGACCTAAATCTAGTGCATACCAACTTGCAACATATACAGGGTGTCCATAAAGTCCCAGTACCATTACAGGTATTTATTGCTCAGAATGGTACTGGGACTTTATGGACACCCTGTAAAACACTTCATAGCATATTCAAACGAAAAATTTTTAATTTCACTGGAACGAAAGTAATATTCATGTTATCGTTTTTTTCTAATAATGATATACTGATAGCTACAAGAAGCAAGCCAGAAAGACCTTTAAATTTATAAGGGAGTTTCCACGGACTAAAATATTCATGAGTGAAAACAGAAAAGAACATGAATCAGCGATGAAAAATTCATTTACATTACTCCACACGTGGTGCATCCCACCACAGTCGACTAACGGCTGAGCACGTAATTCACCGCACTGGTCATCAAAGGCATATGTGGTTTAATCTTGATTAACTGAACGTCCTCGCCCTGGACTCGAACTCTGGTCTCCTACCTTGTG
>NC_087207.1:2157003-2194503 GCF_015104395.2 Macrobrachium nipponense | reverse complement strand
ATTCTTTATTGGCTACTTTTCAAGTCGAACGAATTTCAATTTCGAGGAATCAAAGCATTAAATATAATTCATATATCGACGTATGAAATGCCCAAAAGCTGAACGAATGTTTATAAGGACGCTCAAGAGATTTCGTCATGAGTGCAAATCAATACAAAAGGTAATCATGGTGTAGAATAAAATACATAATGGTAATTTATATTTATTATGAGGATGATAAAAAAATGTATCACCATCATCTTTTTACCTCATCTTCCACGAATCTGCACTCATTTCCTGCTCATTTCCCCCCCAGCCATTTCAGTTCCTCGTTGGACGAATCGATTACATGCTGTCGACTACCAATCTCAGGGGCCGGATTCGATTCCCCGCTCAGCCAACAAGGAATCAAAAGGAATTTATTTCTGGTGATATAAATTCATTTCTCGATGTGTTTCGGATCCCACAGTAAGCTGTAAAGGTCCTATTGCGAAGTGAGCAATTGGTTCCTAGCCACGTGAAACATATCTAATCCTTCGGGCCAGCCCTAGGAGAGCTGGTAATCAGCTCTCAGTGGGCTGGGAAAACTAAGACATACTTAATTTAATCCAGCCATTTCTCCAGGAGTTTTTCTTGGTTATGTAATGAATATATATTATTTCTTGAGAGATTTGATCGCAATAAAGTCAACTGTCATATATTGTCTACTATTGCAAGAAGGATGAAGCAGCCACTGAAATCCTTTTAACGCAAATACTTTCCTTTCAACTTTATTGTCAAAATTGCCCTTGGTGTTGCGCCCTGCCATCTCCCCCTACCTCTTCGAGCCGCAGGGTAAATTTCCCCCTGCATTATTAGATATCTTTATGGAGATTTATGTATAGAGAGGAGAATGGAACTCCTGTTGTTGTTCCAGACACTTTGATCCTTTGTTGACAGACGAGATCCTGTTTCAATTCCGGAAGGATCACCTTCTCCCACCTTCATAAACCCTTAACTCTACTGGAGTCAAGGTGACCTTCATTATTATTTAGAGCTTGAGCTGCAGCTTGAGCACTCATACATATACATACACAGATATATATATATATATAATATATATATATATATATATATATATATATATAATACATATATATATATATACGAAACTTTCAACCTCTCAAGGCAAACTAA
The DNA here is from genome assembly GCF_015104395.2 of Macrobrachium nipponense. NCBI lineage: Eukaryota > Metazoa > Arthropoda > Malacostraca > Decapoda > Palaemonidae > Macrobrachium > Macrobrachium nipponense. The sequence goes on along the minus strand of NC_087207.1, from coordinate 2,193,348 downwards.
TGAAAAGAGGTCTATTCATGTCTACCACATTCTTTCGCTGCCGGATAAAATTCACGCAGATCATACAGATTATTATTAAAACCATTTTGAAGTAAAAGAGTAATGCTTGCAATAGAGGCATCAGATCTCACGGTTACCCAGGCAAGAATAACAGTTAGAATTCATATCGGACCTTAACGGCTGGTTTTCTTTGACAAAATTGTTAAACACTGTTAGGCAACATCGTTATCAAGACTGCATAATAAAATTGTTTTCCACATTGGGGTCTTTAGAGTAATGTTATTTGCAATTGATCGTTTTGACTCATATTTCATCAGATGTTTATGAATCTATTTCCATCTCTATATGAATGTTATTAGATTTTTGTCTCCTGTCTATTGGTTCAACAGCTGTTTTAATCTATAACTCCTGTGTTATGTTTATCCGAGTATGCTAACGTCTCTTTATTTTTCCATTAATATTTATTTAGATAATTGTTTAATGCTCCCTCTGCTTAGCTCTTTATACTAATCTAAATCTTTTCGGTACATTTTCTTTTTTCATTTAATCGGAGCAATTTTCTATGAGGAATCTTGCTTAGGAGGTTATGGCGTTTTCAACTAGTTTATATAAATGTCTAAGCCTTTATAATAACAACAACAAACAACATCTATAATAATAATAATAATAATAATAATAATAATAATAATAATAATAATAATAATAATAATAATAATAGGTACACACTAACACTAATACTAACTAAAGACATTAGACTGACAATATTCAATATTTAATGTATCTTTCTGTAACTAAATCGTATTTCTCCAATAACGGCTGTAATTTTCCAGCATACTTTTTACAGTTGCCCCTTAAAAAGTTTTTTTTTCAGCAGATAAATTTTTTTTATATTTCTTTATTTTTGGCTTTATTTGAGATATCAATCACTTTTCAGAATGACCTGCGAGTATTTTTCCAATGGCCCGTTCAGGAAGAGGCAGAAATAAAACTCAACTGACAGCCGACGGACGATATTGAATTCAGCAACTTGCTGCAGAGCAGGAGAGGGGAATATAACAGAAATTCCTTGTTGTGAATATGACACAGTAAAGTGCCTTTTGAAAGGAATAATGCGAAAGTGTCATTATTTTCAGGAATGCAGTGATATGCTATAAATTCTGGATTGACTTCAACCAGTGGCTTCCCTTGTATGCTACGGGAATTTTTCAACAGTCGTGATACCTGAAGAGATACAACACGAAAAGGCTCATAATTTGAGGATAAAAAGTATATGAAAAATTCTAAAAATAATATTTGCATACCACTATATCTGGTTGAGGCTTTTCTGTTCTAACTCATACGGTTATTTGTTTGGAGTCCAACAGACAGGAAGACAGACGCACAAACACACATTTTGACAGACAGGCTAACAGACAGACGGAGATAGAATATGGAGCGAACAATGGCGAAGGAGAGAGCAAAGATGGTCATGTTGGAAAAGGGCTATTTCGAAGGAATGGATTCCGCTTTTTGTCTGCGCCAATTTCCGAAGCCTTTGGTGGCAAATGATCGCAATTTATCCGGATCGAAAGCTACTTTCTCCCTCCTATCATCAGTTCTTCATTTTCCAGCAGAATTTCTATTCAGTCGTCTTTTTATATCTTTACTTTCTTTTAGAAAAGAATATGGGATTTCATGCAAAAGCTCTGGGACCTAGGAGGTCATTCAGCGCTGAAAGGGAAATTGATATTGAGGAGGTATGAAAGGCGCAACTGGAGGAAAACCTCAAAGCAGTTGCACTATGAAACAATTGTTGCAGAAGGTGGTTACAGCTAGGGGCCGAAGGGACGCTGCAAAGACACCTAAGTAATGTCTACAGCGCACCAATTGAGGTGCACTGATGGCACTATCCCCTCCACTAGGGGACTTCCTTTTAGTGCAACTCAGCTTTTCACTATCTCACTGTTTTTTTGTTTTGATAAATATTTACTATCCAGTTTCCTTTTTTCTTTTTTTTTCCTTCTAGGTTTCATAGCCCTCTATTAGTTTTACCATTTAATTTTTTCCCCTGTTTATGTGATTAATTGATCATCTCTTAACATCAGCATTTTCCGACAATAGTAGCCATAAGAAAATATCAGGTATATTATCGTCAGTCAGCCGGGTGAGCTAAATTGATTATATTATCTTATAAAATTAAAGAACATTTTCTAACCTTGTATTGGGAAAATAGTAGAGACTCTTCGATATACTTATATATGAAGTTTTTGTGGCGAAAAACATTTCGAATGGAAAAACGCGAGTTATGATAACAGAGCAAAAAAAAAAAAAATTACGATTGGTAAAAACTGTAAGCGCGTGACTTTAGCTAAAATAAAAGAAGATAAAATGTAAAATCATTATGAGTACAATTTTAATATACTAGAATAAACTGAACGATAGTAAGACTTGTAGAAAGAGCTTTAGTACTGCATACTACAAAGAGCATAAGACAATAAATCTCTAGGTATTTAATGCCAAGTTCTGTGTGTGCGTGTTTTCTTTCTTTTTTTTCTTTTTTTTACATTGTTGTAATGAGCACGTAATCCTGATATCACATAAGTCTTAACTTTTCATATACTGGAAATGAAGATCATTGATGGAAGGAATATGTTTTCAAAGTGCAAATTATGCTTTGGTTTTTAATATGTGTTACAGGATACAAATAAATCCACAAATACCTAAGATGTAAGTCTCTCCTTTCCTCTAAAAGAGAGCGACATTTAAAACCTCCCTCTCCCTCTCTCTCTCTCTCTCTCTCTCCACTCCTTCACAAGGTAATAAAACTCGTCTCCTGTTAATCACAACTTCTTGCTGATCACAGCTCAAACGCCAAAGGATAGGTTGCTCGCTTGCCTCGCAGGGGAAAAAAAGGCGAAGGATAAAGGTTTCGTTTTTCTCTACCGTTCCAATGTTTTATGTATGTATAGATTATTATTATATATTATAATATATTATATATATATATTTATATATATATATATATATATATATATGTGCATATATATATATATATATATATATATATATATATATATGATATATATATATATATATAATATATATAATATTATAATTATAAGTTATATATGTATATATTACTTGACAAAGTTGCTGTTCTGTCTGCGATAAAGTCTTCGACCTCTGGGAAGGGAAATGAAGAGACAAGAGGTCAAATAGAACTGCCGAATTTCCGGTCAGATCCCTGGCCTAACCTCGGGTCAAGTGTGGAGGTAATTGCATTTCGTTATTCTGCCCACGAGGCTTCATTCTGGGAGTTTTCCAGGAGACGTCGTTCAGAAGGACAAAAGGATAATCTTAATATTTGAAGTTTTAATTTTCATTAGAGGTTCCCTGTCATTCCACAAGTACGACACCATTAAGGTGCCGTAGGTTCCAATAACCACCTGTGACGATGCTTGAGTTGAGTTGAATATAGAATTTAGGCCAAAAGCCATGCACTGGGACCTATGAGGTCATTCAGCGCTGAAACGGAAACTGACAGTAAATGGTTTGAACGATGTAACAGAAGGAAAACCTCACAGTTGCGCTATGAATAAAGTATTAGGAGAGGGCGGAAAGTAAGTTGAAGATAGAGAATATGAAAGGAGGTACAGTAAAAGGAATGAAAACGGTTGCAGCTAGGGGCCGGAGGCACGCTACAAAGAACCTTAAGTAATGCCTACAGTGCGCCGCATGAGGTCCACTGACGGCACTACCCCCCTACGGGGCCTGTGACGATTGCAATAAAACCCGAATTCCTCCTCAACCGATTAGAGTCACCAACTGCTTATGAATTTGACACCGCAAGTGTACTGATATCATGGAAAATATTATTTACTGACGGATCAATTGATTCATTTCAACAGTATAACAGCTATCAGTTCTGGTTATGCTCAGCAACAACCCGAAATTCAGTTCCAGTGATCAAAAGGCTGATGCCGGCCTGAACTTCAACAAGCCTAGTAAGAAGCAATATCCAGTAGCTGCGTTTTAAAATAGTGAGACACCAGCGGTTATGAGTTATTGATAAACTTCATATTGACGAACGCTCGGTAATGTTGCCTCCATTCAGTCGAGCAATATAAACTTCACTGCATTTCATGTATATATATATATACATATATATATATTATATATATATATATATATATATATATATATATATATATATATATATATTACACACACACACGCACACACACACACACACGCACGACACACACACACACGCACACACACACACGCACACACACACACACACATATATATATATATAATATATATATATATATATATATATATATATATATATATATATCTAATAAAAGGAGCCCCATAAAAACACCAAAATGTAGAGAGAAAAGTACTATATTTCAGAGACTGCTGTCTCTCTCTTCAGGTACCTGAAGAGAGAGACAGCAGTCTCTGAAATATAGTACTTTTCTCTCTACATTTTGGTGTTTTTATGGGCTCCTTTTATTAGATGGAATTCTGTTGTTACAGAACACTTTTACCAGTCATATATAATATATATTATATATATATATATATATATATATATATATATATATATATACTATATATATATATATACATATATATATATATATATATATATATATATCTATATATATATATATATATATATATATATATATATAAGAAGGGAGAGGTATTATATAAGCTCTGCATGAAACCATAACTTCTACCAAAGGGCAATAAGCCGCGAAGTATTAGAACGTTAAGTCTTATGAGAGCTACGAACAGACAGACATGGCTAAAGAATAAATGGAATAAATAAAGAGATAAACAACAAATGTCGAAACTAAAAAAATGCTCTTTTATCGACAAATTTTCTCCCTTCACGAGCGGCTCGCAGATGAATGAGAAGCATTAAAAAGTGCAGTTGCTTCTTAAACTCAAGAAAAATGAAGCTGCTGCGGAGATAAACTGCAGGCGAGGAAGGCGAACAACCTTTTTAATTGTAAAAAATGTAACAGGTAAAGGCTGGACGTTAAAGGAATGAGAGGCTTTTACGGAGGGAATTAAGGAGAGAATTTTGGTAAAGTGGAATTTTGACGCGCGTGACATTTTGGGAAGATAGATTTACGAAACACAATCTAACAAGCAGTCTTAATTTTTTTTTTTATTTATATAGATTTTTGGCATTATGCTAAGCACTGGGGCAACTAAGGCCATTCAGCGCTGAAACGGAAATTGACAGTAAAAGGTTTGAAAGGTGTAACAGGAAGAAAATTTCGCAGTTGCACTATGAAACAATTGTTATAAGAGAGTGGACAGTAAGATGGAAGACAGAGAATATGAACGGAGGTACAGTAAAAGGAATGAAAGTAGTTGCAGCTATGGGCCGAAGGGACGCTGCAAAGAACATAAGTAATGCCTACATTGCACCGAATGAGGTGCACTGACGGTAGTACATTTTGTGGAGTGCCGGAGTGGGAATTCTCTCTCTTCCTAAGTATTCCTCAATGATCTATCAGGCTCATTTCAATTGGGTGATTTTTCATCAGGGAAAGAAATCCATTAGCTAATTCAATTTTTTCGAAGTGATCGAGATTAATCTGGGTCACCATGAATTTCTCAATTATTACTATAAATATAAAGAAGTCATGCCAGCGCTTCTATGGGATACCACGGTGGCTTATGCAAATGTCAACCAAATTTTACTAATATCCTTTTTGCGCATCAGTGGCGCTGATGTTGGATCATCAGGTAGACAAACCTAATCAGTCGTCAACACTACCTTGACACAGCATTTTTGGGGGGTGAGGTGGGGATAGTAGATAGCCTCTTAACCATCACTGTGTTAGTTCAAGTTGGATCATTATCTTCCGTCTCTTTAAGAACATAGAATTTTAGGCCAAAGGCCAAGCACTGGGACCTTTGAGGTCATTCAGCGCTGAAAAGGAAATTGACAGTAAAGGGTCTGAAAGGTGTAACGGGAGGAAAACCTCAAAGCAGTTGCATTATGAATCAAGTGTTAGGAAAGTGTGGAAAGTAAGATGGAAGAAAGAGAATATGACAGGAGGTACAGTAAAAGGAACGAAAGGGGTTGGTTGCAGCATGGGGTCGAAGGCACACTTCGAAGGACCTTAAGCAATGCCTACAGTGCGCCGCATGAGGTGCACTGACGGCACTACCCCCGAATCGGAAGGTGTAAAAGGGGTTGGTGATGATCACTGTATTCTCGCTCTCTTCTTTTGCAAATATACGAACACTGAAGGCATACTCAGTAGATTCGTGATATTGCCTGGTGCTATAATGTAATTAATTTTCATGGATCGTTAAGAACACAATTTCATGGATAAATACCTTCCGAAGTAGTTTTTTCTCCATTATCGGGATGTAATTAGTTTTAACTGCTTTTGAAACGATAAATTAGATAACCAATTATAAATTAATTTGATCGTGTCTACAATTAGTTTCCATGCAGTAAAAAAAAAATTCTAATTCACAATAAAACAATTTATATATATTAAGAATATTCTTATTTTTCTTAGCTGGGTCTAAAGAAAGAGTGACTGTAAATTCCACTGCAGAAAAAAATAACTCTCCTTCTGTCAATTAAAGAAAGAATCTTCTTGGTTAAAGAAAATGTACTTTGTTAAGCGTAGTTCAGTTGTATGATAATTATTAAGTTTGCAAATGTTTAGAGGAAACGAATCCATACTTATTTCTATGTATGTCTCCCCAGAAGCTTTATATCAGTCCACTGAGAACGAAAACTATTGAATTATAAACAAGTAAAAACTGCTCCGAAGGTTTTTCGGCGCAATCGAGTTTTCTGCACAGCGTATAATGCTGCATATAAATCTCGGCCGACGAAACTTCGGCCGCACCCCTCATATGAAACTTTCAGCCACGACCTGGTGGTGGCCTGTGATGTCGTTGGCACCTATTGTGGTGCCAAACGCACGATCACGGCTGATTTTATCCTTAAACAGAATGAAAACTACTGAGGCTAGAGGGTTGCAATTTGGTATGTTTATTTATATGTTTGTTTGAATGTTGGTGGCTATAGAAATCCGAACCAATTGACCGAACTAGACAAAATTTGGCACATGGCCATCACTTGACCCAACTTATATGGTAAATAAGCTCTACTTGTTTATCACACCTCCTTTCATGTACTCCAGACCATAGAAATATATGATTGAAAATGCTTTTCAGTCAACACACTAATACCTGGAAAAAAGGACAGAAAGCACAGTAATAACTGGATAAAAAGAGCAGTCACTAAAGTAATATCTGGATAAAAGGGACCGAAAGCACAGTAATACCTGGTTAAATGTTACAGAAAGCACAGTAATACCTGGATAAAAACGTCAGTCACCACAATAATGCCTGGGTAAAAGGTAAAGACAACACAGTAAAACGTAGATAAAAGGAACAGTCACCATAGCAATACCCGGATAAAATGGACAGGTAGAACAGCCATTTCTGGACAGTCACCACAGTAATACCTGGATAAAAGGAACAGACAGTACAGTAATGCCTGGTTAAATGGGTTAGGCAACAAGGTAATACCTGGATAAAAGTGAAAGCTATCACAGTAATACCTGGATAAAAGGGACAGCCACAATAATGACAACTGTCATTTCAGCTGACTGTTCACAGGGTTAATATTCCCATGAACAAATCCTTCCCCCACACCCTTCTCCTTCCACTCTCCCTCCCCTTTCCACTCTCCCCTCCCTCTATACTAAGCTATCATTTAGAGTTCTCCCTGGCAGTGCCGGGTTGGTCATCTAGTATATATATGTATATATATATATATATATATATATATATATATATATATATATATATATATATATATATATATATATATATATATATATATATTTATAAACGTTCATAATTCGACGTATACAATGAGACCTGAAAGGGTAGAGGCAGCAAATAGTCATTCTACCTCACTTCTTTTTTCCAATATCCTCATTTCTCTCCAATTACGAGTTCGCCTACTTCCAATGACGAGAAAAAAATTGTAACTGAAGAGCCTAATAAACCTTCGCTTTACATAATATCCTATGTCAGCCTCATTTAGGCAAGTGACAGTTCAAAGGACGTCTGGAAGGATTATCAATCTTCATTTCAATCAGGGAAGTCGATTATACAGGACTGGTTTATAGGTGAGAGTTCTTTTTTGGTGTTTATGTTTTTTTTTTTTTATTCAGCTGCTTCGCCAAAAATTTTCGTGTCACGAAAAAACAACAAAAAAACTGGAGCAATAAACAGAATCTTAACAACGAAGCTTCTTATAATTTTTTTACAAGTCGGTATAATGTATATGACATTTTATTTATGATGGTATTGTATTCGGTTACAAATTAGATGACGAACATTCTTCATATAACTATATGCATTATAGGCAATTTTCATATATGTACACACACATGAATGTTTATATATACATTAGAACACACACATATACGTGTATACTATGTATATATACGTATATATATTACATATGCTTATCTTATTTATATAAACGTAATATATTTATATATTCACATATATAAACATATATAACATATATATACACATATACTATATGTATATATACATATAAATAAATTTATATAGAGAACATATATAATTGTATATATATATACTATATTTATTCATATGCATAAATGCACTATATGTGTATATATACATGTATGTGTGTATGCACACACTTCCCACATATTCGTCATACATCTATCTCTATACCTATACACACCTACTAGACCGTGCAGTCTACCTTTGATCATACCACTGCGCCGAGCTTTTGAGAAGAGTGTATATGTTCTCGTATCTCTCTAGCCTTCTATCTGATATTCATGCTACGTTTCTGCAGGGCTTTCGGCGTCAAAACTCACATTAAGGGAAGTTGCAGGTCAGACAGGCTTAATTGCTCCTCTGTCGCAAAACTTTACGCAAAACTTCACGCCGCTGTTGATACAAGGAACTGGAAAACTCTGGTTAATTGCTTGGCATCTTTGGCTGGGGACTGCCCATGGCAACCATTTCTTTCCTTATACTTTTCTTCTTTATCATTTTTTTAAACCGTGATTTTCTTTTATCTTCATGTCTACTTTAATTTCCATTCTTCATTTTATAATGTTTATAACTCTGGGCGGGTCTCCAGTGACGATTTTTTATTTTTAGATATCTACAAATCTTTCCGGAAAAAAGTCATGGCTTTCATATATCCCCATTTTAACTTGTATAATAACTCTATGCTATTAATTTAAAAGTGCCTATTTTTATTTGCTTAACGTTTTTAAATGAAGATATCTTAATGCAGAGTTTTTTTATCTTTATCGATTATTTTTAGATTTCTGAACAGAAGACTATTGTGCCGTCTGTCTGACAGTCCTCACTTTTTCTGTCCGCACTTTTACCGTCCGTATTTATTTCTGTCCGCCATCAGATCTGAAAAACTACTGAGGCTAGAGGGCTGCAAATTGGTATGTGGATCATCCACCCTCCAATCATACCCAATTACAGCCCTCTAGCCTTAGTAGTTTTTATTTTACTTAGATTAAAATTAGCCATAAAATCGTGCATCTGGCGACGATATAAGCCAGGCCACCACCGTGCTATGGTTAAAGTTTTATGAGCCGAGGCTCATACAGCATTATACCAACACTACCGAAAGATATATAGATCTATTTTCGGTGGCCTTGATTATACGCTGTTCAGAAAACTCGACTGAGCCGAGGACACTTCGGCGCATTTTTCATGTTTATTTCAAATATTCATTGCCAAACTTATTTTCGCAGGCTTGACCTGTCAGTTTCAACATTTTAGGAAGATGAAAGATGGTACGAATCAGGGAACACGGAAGCATGTAGAGATTTCGCGGGAACACGGAAGCATGCAGAGATTTCGGAGAGTTATGATCAATATTATATAATTATTAAAACATACATATACTGCTATAAGAGGCGATAAAAGTCATAAATTTATTCTCCGAATGAACGGAAATGACAATTCCTATTTGAAGGAATTTTTGAATAAAAAGAAGAGAAGAAAACAAAAAGTAACAATATCAACAAGTAAGGACAAAAAATGCATAATGAAGCATCGCAGGAATACATTAGAGTAGAGTTCTTACATATTTCGAGTTAGAAGAAGTTTGAGTAAATATATAAAGTTAAGTCATAATTTTAGCGAGGATTGTCAGGGTATTTGATTATGTGTTTGGATACTTAGTGGAGCAGAACCAAGTAACTTCATCAAGAGAGAGAAGAAGAGAGAGAGAGAGAGGATGCTATATGAATGATACAAGAAAAATATTGTAGGTTCTCTAATTTAAGTTTTCAAATAGTCATTCATGTAATCATGTATCATATATATATATAATATATATATATATATATATATATATATATATAGTATATATATTATAATATATATATATATATTCCATACAATCGCTACTAATCTACAAACACGCTAGCAGAAGATTCAAGGGAAAGCGAGACGTCTTTAAATGCGTCCTCAGATTTTGGTATCGTTTCTTCTTTCGATCTCACTCCGTTTCGGGTTCTATTCTACTTTTACTCCGGTTGAGCACATGATATTTTACAATTCGAAATTACTTCCTCGCCAAGATGAGAAACTCTCTGGCGTTTCTTTTCATTTTTTTTTTTCTTTTCATTCTGTACCCTTCCTCCTTTTTGTTTGATTGTGAATAAAAGACAGAATTTTGCGAGTGATTTTGTGTGTATTAGGGCTTGTGCCTTGTATGATAAGGCGCCCTATGAGGTAATGTTAGACTAGCGATAATCTTACGCTAAGTCGGTTGGTATTGCACTTCCATCCTCCAATTGGAGTGTCTGTGGGTTGGTCGATCACATTACGAAGTCGTTATTATCTTACGACCGATGTGTTAAACTCAGTTCCGGTGAGGTTCTTGTAGAAAACACGAAATATAAAAAATTATATATTTCTTCCTGAAGTTTTACATGGTGAAGATAGGTATGTTGTATAAGTCTTCTATAACTATACTTGATCCCCGCTTCTGCCAATATGATGGCTAATCCTATTCCTCTACATGATGAGCTTTAGGTAAAAAAGGTACAGGTTCTTCTTAGAAGATAGCTAAACTCCTGTTCTGCTGTCTACCACTCCTGTTACAATTTATGAAGTAACAGACAGTAGTTTCGAACTATATGAACATACTATCAGATGAACATAGTTACATACAGCACACACAATCAAATGGACACCTACAGACCACGTAGGCGCTTGAGCTTAGGTCACGGTGTTTGTCTCCAGCAGGAAGCTTGGACTAAAGTTTATAAACAATTGAAATGACTACAGGTGACGGCATGTTATCTAGCTACATACTATTGTATCAACGTCATCGTTAGCGTCTTAGTCTGATCACATTCCTACAAACAATCTGGGTTGCCCTCTTTATTTTTTAGACTTTTATATATATGGACTAACATTCCATATTTTTATTATGTAAAACCCTTTTACATCACTCGGTCAGCTACTCAAAACCAACCACTGAATATTCTCAAACCGTGACTTGCATTTGACTATAGGAGTGTGATACAGACACGATGTGAATATATAATATATATAGAAAGAAAAATTCATGTGTATCATGAATTGATTCAGTAATAAAATATAAACATGATATTGGTAAACAATAGGATCACGTGATATATAATGATACGTTTTTCACATTCATCTCTTTTAAGATACTTTGCTACAGAAAATACTAATGGTACTCTGATAATTGCATAGATGAGATTAACATGATAAAAATCATATTTAACTGATAAAAAATTTCATATATGAATTGATCAAATCATTTAATGTTTATGCTGATTGATCCGTTGATTTTTATGCTAACTGTTATATATCTGATTCATTAATTCATATACTACCTCCATAAATAACCTGCAGATATTGGTAACGAAAAAAGGTAACAGATTGTATTAAGGCTACCTGATTTGTTTATTTACATATGTATAATGGATTCATATAATTATGATTAGTATATGTGCTCTTTAAATAGATTCCTATTGCGTACACGCAAATATGATATTTCGATTCCGTGTATTTTATGATTCATTTATATATAATTCCTAGGCGTACACGCAAAAATATATTTCGATTCTGTATTTATGATCATTTATATATAGGATACATGATACTTTATATATATAGGATAATGATTTTTTTTTTGGTTTTGGGGAGAGGTGTGGGTTGGTGGGAGGAGGGGATATATATATGGATACAAGACCGAGGTTATACTGACTTCACTTTTAACTAGCGTTCGATTCAACTTTTCGTCCATTACACAATCCAGACACACCTATAGCCCAATGAAACGGCCTTTTTTCAATGGTAAACACTAGGGGAAATTTGCTGGGGCGGGTCCAATCGTTCTATTTTTGCTCTCATAAACTTATTCTCTGCATCTAACGTACACGATACGTTTCGAGGGGGGGTGAATAAAAAAAACATCCCAGCGACGAGTCTTTCTCGCCAGCAAGTAGAGTTGAATATCCTTGCGGGTCGAATTGTCGGATTATGTCCCTTTTTGTAGTCCGATTCCGACGTAGCCGGAGCATTCCGCATTAAAACGAGATTAACGACGAGATACGGTGTCGTCGAAGAAGTCCGTGAAAATTCCTTTCACATGTAGGCGGTTGTTACTTTACTGTAGCCGTCCGCTCGACGAACGATTTTTTGAAGTTGCTATGTGAAACTCTCTACTGCGGGATAACCTGTAACCGGGTTCCATTAATCAGCCTGCAAGTGAATTTATAGCTTGTCACAAGGCACAAGTTAATTCAGACGAACATCCAATACAGGGGAGGGAAGAGAGCCATTTAGACCAGACTTACCCACATGAATTCGCTGATATATGAATTCAAAAGAGTCAGCTGTACAACTTTTTATCCCTGGCATTTAACAATGAGTGAAACCAATCCGGGTCTATGATGACTGTACAAAATATCCATATTATAAAAAATAACCCGATATTCAAATACGAATCCAAAAGAAAATTCGATAATACTGGTAGTAAGTTACTAGACAAAGAAGTGTAAACGGAGCTATTTGTAAGATGCCAGGCAACATAAATTCAAAGAGAAATTATCATGATTCTGTATTTCTCTATGCTAACCTGAAATTAAGTTGTGATAAAATCTTGATCCTATGTGCCCTAACAACAAGTTTTCATATTAATTTTCTCTGCGCGCATCCTCTGATGGTTAATTTTGAAAAAACTTTATTAATAGGTAGGAGATGCAACGAAAAAACCCACTATGTATCTAAATTTCTAAATAAACTTTGGGTTTTTCAGAAAAATGTGACATTTTCCCTGAATGTTACTTTGGATTGTAATAAGCTATGTTGCAAGTAATAATCCATATCCAATCGTGATACTTCTAAATGTCATGAGTTCAGAAAAATTAATTTCATTTGGATGTTTATAGAAATTTCCTATTTCCTTATTTGTTTATTAATTTTAAAATGATTGCAAGTTGCATTGCGCCATACCGATAGACCACTTGTACCTAACGTCTGCCTTGCCCATTGAGAAGTTCGGGCTGAACATTCCTTTCTCCAGCACCTGCTTTGCATCGCGAGATGAAGCCTGTGTAAGCAGTTTATTGAGGTTAAAAGGAACAATGCTGATACGGCAATGATGACGTCGTCACTTGGCAGGAGATATGCTCTCAGCCTAGCTAAGAGTTACGTTACTTGCTGTAAGAGATACGACTTTAGGATAATTTTTTGTTTTTTAATACTCGACCACAAGAAAGAAGGTCCGAAAAAAAACGAGTAACCAAAATGAACATATATTTAAGTTTCATGTTGGAAAACTGCATGTTATGTTAATTAAATATTCCTTAGTGAAACTAATGAAAAAGGTTTCCAATATACAAATTCTATATATTTATTACCCTGTATAAGATTCATATAGGAATTATTCATAGATAACATTTTCACTTCTAGACTTCCTGACTTTAAAATCTCTTTTATTTTATTTTATTATTTATTTTATTTATTTATTATTATTATTATTTATTTAAATTTTTTTTTTTGCATTGACTACGATATAAATCACGGGACAGAAATATGTCCAGTAGGTTTTGATATGTGTTTTGAACTTTTAGCTTTTTGTCATTCTAAAGCGTTAATTTAGAGTTCCAAATCTTACGCATATATAATTTGGATATTTTAATTATCTATGGTTACGTTTTTGCTATTGATTTATCGTAATTCCTTTTTTATTATAAATTTTTAACCCTTCACGCTCTTCTTACGGAGTGTATTTATTGACTCCACTTGTATCCATATTTATTTTATATTTTTTTATATTTATTTATTTATATATTTTTTTTATATATATTTGATAAATTAATGGTGGCTTGAATAAGTGGAAAAGTGTTCTCGCGGCGTACCGTAATAAGGCTCTTGCGGCATCAAGATCTAAATTATAAAGGTATTTAAAACCGCGAGAACCGCTAAATCCGTTCGGATCAATATCACGAGTTGTAACTCGTAAGAGCATTGACATCTTCCTATTTAATTATCCGTTATTCTATCCAAACCGATTGACTCTGGGTGGATAAAAAATATATTATTGGTTTTTCTTAATGGAAAGGAATTCACAAACTGTTAAGGGAGATGATTATTGATTTACACACCCGAGTCACAGATTATTATGTGTTTAAGTTCCATATTTACTGATTTAGCACTCAAAATATTCGTAACGCACTCAATTGCGGTGTTTTTTTGTGGAGTGTATTAATTCTATTAACGTGTCAAGGAACTCTTACACTAGAATGTTTATTCACCTCTGTCAGACTCGTAATTCTGTTAATAATTCTACGTATACTCTTTCAGGATTGATTTGGCACAGGATAGGCCCTTAACTGACAGGTTCTTAGTGTGTCCTTGTTTTCATGACACGTGTTACAAGCAGTTATTTTCTTTTTATATCTTTAAGCATTGTAGGCCGGTAAACATGAATTTTTGGCTTTTGTGACATAGTATGGAACCCTGGATGACGGAATGCAACCATTTTTTATGACGATTGGTATGAAAAGAGATTATTACTAATACCTGGTCGTTAGTCATCCGCTGTGTTCTTCGGGTTTTTCCTCGTCACAGACCTTACATATAATATTCATTTTGATTACATTATTCCTGAACACATATTTTAAATATATTTTTGCTTTAGGTTTCTGCGCGAGTGTTTATTGTTTTTGCCTACCGACTGACCCTGTTTCCGTTCGAAGTGTTTTATTGTTTGGTGTTTATTGCTGCTGACATCTGTTTTCCGTTCGAAGTGTTTATTGTTTGTGTTATGTCTGTTTGACTCTTTGCTTGGTTCAGTTTGTTAACATTTCTGCGCTCCGACAGATATTCAATGCTCGCGAATCTCTTGGGTTAAGGGAATTTTTCTTGTTTAGATCCGGTTTTAACATAGGTACGGATGTTTCTATATTTTTTAGCTAATAAATGGTTCTTTGCTGCATGGTGCGGGATTTGCGGGATAATGCGTCAGCTATGATAATTGCTTTTCTCCAGGTAGATATCCTTATCTTGGCTCCAATAACCGATGATCATTGTCACCGATTTCCTTTTGGACTGTGATTAAAACTTTGAAAACTCGGTAAAGGACTCATGTTCAGTAAGGACTTTATCAGATAGCCATAGATTATGAACTTAATATTACTAGTGTTAAGATACCTACCTTCCTTTCCTTTACTGCATATTTTACTTTCAGATGGGCTTTAGTTTTACGTGAACTAAAAAGCTATAGGAAGAACCTGTTTTTATCATATTACGAGTAGTATCCCCTTTAACCCCTTGGTCTGAGGCGTCTGTGGCAATAAAAAAAAATTCCTTATTGTAATCAGGGATTTTTAAGTTAGAGTAAGCTCATTTCCGCTTTTAGATATCGAAACGCCTGTTGATGCTTTTCAGACCATAAGAACCTAACGCGCTTCTCGTAAGAATCTGTTAAAGAGCTGTCATGATTGAAGAGTTTACATATTTACATTACGATTGTAATACCCACTACAGTGGTCAAAATTGCTGTATCCCCTTTTAACGTTAATAAGTACCGGAAAGTGATGAATAGCCGACACCTTATACTTGGACTACTTTTAAGACCTTGACTAACACAGAAAACCTAGATAAACATGTTTCGTTTTTTAAAAACTCACATTTAGATATTTTACTCTGAGATTATTTGTCTTTGTCCTGTAGCGCTAGCTTCTAGTTTTAGGTGATGTACTTCTATAGGTATTAGAAAAGATTACAAGATCATCATATAGGCATGTAGGTTATCCCCTAAAGTCTCCAAACACTAAAATTGTTAATTGGGGCTCACGTAAGCGGAGGATTACTAAAAATTGATAATGTCCCCTGATTGGGCTGAAACGGTGTATGAGGTACAATCACTTAGGTATGGTATCTGGTAAAAGCCTTTAAGAAGTCCAGTTGGTGAAAAAAAAAAAAATTAATTCCTAACCCTAACAGAGATAAGATGTCGTCGTACATGGCACTGGAAACTATCGGGAGTCGTTTCCTGTTTAAGAGCGTCAGAATTCTACTCAGATACGCCAAGTCCGATCTTTATGGCATGACGTTTGAGGGAAAAATTATTGGGCTCTTATTTGATTTCCTAATGACTCCTATTACTAACATTTTTCCAACTTCGTCATTTATCTCTATTTGAATTGCTTTTGGGAGTCCCTATCGAAGGTACGTATATAGCTTTAATGTTTTTCCGTATACCGTATTTTGTTTCAATGACCTCGTTTTCTCCCAAGATCACTCGCTATTGGAGAAACTTCTGTATTCAGGTATAAGATAAAAAAAAAAATTCGCTGATCACCTCTGCTTGAATACTTTTACTGATTTACTTTAGATAGATTTATCAGCGAGATTCACTACGACTGGTTGGCGGGATTAAAAATTAGGCAACAATAGAAAATGCGATATTTATAAACTTCCGTATCCCGATATTTATACTTTTAGGCTTTGTTCGCGAAATTCGTTATATTTCAGAGTGTCGGGAAGGATTAAATTTCATTTCCAAAAGCAAAGTCTTTTTTAACACGCACTAAGACATTCGGGTGCATGCTTCTCGAGACTTTGCGTGCAAAGTGCGACTGCGTTTGTGGGAGAATTCTGTTGGGGTCATTTGAACAATGTTACGATTTATAGAACAAAATGTAATTTGTTCTTTTATATAAGTTATTATTTGATTAACTGTCTCATTTTGTTCAAACGGATTTTAATATGTTTGAAGGTTTATTAGGATTTTCCTTTGATAAACACGCCTTATTTTGCAGGAATGTAAGATAATATTGTTGTATACCCTAGATGAATCTTACAATTACACTAGATACAGATCAAATGTTTTTATAACTATAGAGGTATCTGTAAACGCTATCTCGCTTTTCCGGACTTCTCATTAGGGAAGTTCGAAACAACAGACGGTGAGTCCGTAAATACAAGATATTTACGTGTACTAAAAGAATAA
Source organism: Macrobrachium nipponense (assembly GCF_015104395.2). NCBI lineage: Eukaryota > Metazoa > Arthropoda > Malacostraca > Decapoda > Palaemonidae > Macrobrachium > Macrobrachium nipponense. The sequence goes on along the minus strand of NC_087207.1, from coordinate 2,175,779 downwards.
AACAAGATATTCTAATTTTTTACGGCGCGTACAGTTTGGGCTTAATCCACCAGTATTTATTATACCTTTTATTAAAAAGAAACGAACCTGCTCTGATACTTTATAAACGGTCGAGTTTTCTAGGAAAAATCCTTTTAAATTCAAAAAAGATAGCGGGGGGGGGGGGGGTATGTATGACCACATCGCTTTCCCCACTCTGCTGCGTCGCTATTGTGTGGAATTTGCTTTGCTTTGAAAACTCGGCAGATCCTGACTAACTTGACCCTTGACTAGGTGACACTTCCAGAGTTTGCTGTGTTTGATTCTGAATGGGCTACTGTTTCTAATTTCTTTTTGTAATAATTAGGATCCTTCTCTTTATTACCATCGGCAACGTATTGTGTGTTTTTTAGCATCCTGTTGCTGTTACGTATAAAGCAATGAATTGCGGACTATTAGGACCTGAGCGATACTAATAAGACAAGTCTATCACTACTGCATTCAATATTAACTGTTTTTGTACTTCTTCTTTGCTAAAATATTGAAAATAGTGAGGGATCCTGGTCCGCGCATTTAGCCTGATGAATTTTTTACAGACATTTTATTCCTTGCAAATCCCGCCAATTTTTAAAGTTAAGTTGAGTCTTGAGGTTCGATATTTATATAAACTCAAAAACCAAGGCTAAACTGCGATCGGGACTTGCAAAGGAGCATCTAATTGTCAGGACCCGAATAGTGTTCCTCTACTTTATCTAGATTGGTACGGTTGTTCCACTTGTTTTTGTGTTTTTCTAATCACTACGTGGCTTAAGACCCTATCCCTAGCTCTGTATAATACAGACGTCCACTGCGTAAACGCATATTCACTGTTTTGATATGATTTGTTACTTAAGGGATTATAATCACCCAAAATGATACAAATTAACAGAGTGTATGATTATGATATGTCGTAGAACTTCTGGAACAGACACTCAAAGATCAGAAACCGCAGTAGCGAAATCTCAATATTGTAGATTAATTTCTGTAAAAAGGTAAGATAGAATGTCTCGTAACTCATCCACATGAATAACGAAATTCGACCCTGCAAAGGAAACACTCAAAGTTACTCCAAATGCAATAAAAAAATTGTACGTAGCTTGCTTTTGTGGAGTCACGGTGTTCCGATAACGAAGACACACGGCTTGTCCCTCCTTCTCTATTTAGCGAATTGAACTGGTTTTGGCTTCAGTTTCCCACGTGCGCGTTGTTTCGCTGATTCGAGCCCTTGAAGATCCGATGCTGCAGACGCTTCGGGTGTCTCGTTTTTTTTTTTATTTGTTTTCTTGAGTGGGCCGAACGCTCACTCACGATGAATTTTCTTGAATTATTCCTAAGAAGAACGAGCTTGCGTTGTCGTAGAAAAAAGACACGTGGTCGGTTTTGTTTCTTGAAGTTATCCACAACGATGATCTAAGTTGCTTGAAGAATCGTTGCTTTCGTCGTCGTTGAACAGTTCTTATTGTTTTCTGAAGTCGGCTCACTAAGATATACTAGGTTTCTTGAGAATCTGCTGCTTCCGTCTTCGTTGCTTCTATGATACATGATTTATTATTCTGGTTTTTTCTTCTTAGGACGTTGTAGAGTTCTTCTGGTACGCGGGCCACCAATATTTGGGGCTTGTGCCTTGTATGATAAGGCGCCCTATGAGGTAATGTTTAGACTACGATAATCTTACGCTAAGTCCGTTTGGTATTGCACTTCCATCTTCAATGGAGTGTCTTGGGGGTTTGTAGATCGCTTACGAATTCGTAATTATTCTTTACTACGTGTGTTAAACCAGGTTCGGTGAGGTTCGTGAGAAAAACACGAAATATAAAATTATATATTCTTCTGAGGTTTTTACATGGTGAAGATCAGTAGATTGTATAAGTCTTCTAATACGATAGCTTGAATCGCTTCTGCCCATGATGATGGCTAATCCTATTCCTCTACATGATAAAGCTTAGGTAAAGAGGTACAGTTCTTCTAATGAGATAGCTAAATCTGTTCTGCTGTCTACCATCTCTGTTACAAGTTATGAAGGACAGACAGTAGTTTCGAACATATGAACATACTATCAGATGACATAGTTACATACACACACATCAAATGAGACACGCTAGCTAACAGACCACGTGGCCGCTGAGCTATAGGTCACGGTGTTTGTCTCAAGCAAGGAAGCTTGGACTTAAGTTTTATAAACAATTGAATGACTACGTGAGGCATGTTACTTATCCTACATACTTATTGTATACGTCTCTTTAGCGTCTCTAGTCTGATCAACATTCCCTGCAAGCAATCTGTTGACCGCTTTAGTTTAGACTTTTATATATATGGTGGACTAACATTCCATATTTTTATTATGTAAACACTTACATGTGTAATATATATGTAGTGTATGTATGTATGTATATATATATTATATAATATTATATATATATAATATATATATAAGATATATATATATTATGTATATTATATATATATATATAATATATTACGAGTGGTTCGTTTTTATTTTATAAACTTGAGAGAATATTTACATAACAGGAGCAAAAAGGCTTCGAATACATATCCTTTACCATCAAAATTCTGTTACAATTAATGTTTGGAAAGGCTCTTCCTATGAAATTTACCCTAAATTGCCTTATCTGATGGGACATGGCATTAAACAGATGCTAAAGTGAAGCGACCAGCCCTCTGAGCAAATACGGCGCCATCTTTGTGTTTAATTTATTTATTTTTTTTTCAATGAATGAGTTCAGTTCCAAGAATCCTCGGAAAACCGTCCAGTTTTTTTCTGCCGGGAACATTCATATGGAACAGTGGGACTTAGATTACTGTTTCTGAGAGGATGGGAGGAGAGACCCTGACCATTTCACTGGATATGGAAGTTTTGGAAACGTCAGAGTAGTACGGCTGTTGGTCAAGTAACAATTCTCCCATAAAAGCTTTCTCTCAATTTAGGTGTTCGTTCTTGTGTAGGGAAAAACTCCATTTTGAATTCTCGACAAGATCGCCACTTTTTCTTTTTGTTCTTATTATTGCATTCCTACACGAATCTTTTATCTCCCTTTGACAAGAAGGTACTTGATAGAACAAACACAAAACGAACTAAGGCGAAATATGTTTCCTCTCAATCTGCTCTTACGCGGATGTAATTTTCTTTGGCCCTGAGTTACATAACAAAAAGGATCCCCATAAATAAAAGTTTGTATTAAGAGAGAGATCAGTATCTAATGCCAATTGGAAGTGTCATAGTCGTCTTCTTTCAGATTATAACGTTTGGCATAATTTTGGTGTCAGCTTTTCCTTCTGGTGGAGAGACTGAGACGTAGGCCTCCAAGTAGGTAGTTTCTTGTAAGTAAATTGCGCTGATGGACTTTTTCTTCTTCGGTGATGACTGATTCGGCTCTTAAAAAGAGGCAAATGCAGATGCAGGCAAGACTAGACGACAGAAAAAATGCACATTCCACAGAAGAATGTCATAAAAGGGTAATTTCTCCTTTAAATATCCTAACAGCTATAGGTACAATAACCCTCTTCTTCTCTGACGAACTCGCCTCCTTAACAAACTAAGCAGAGTCCTTGGGGTCCTTTTGCGCTAAAAGGACAAATTCTAATCGAAACTTCCGACAGCCTCGAAAGTCCGTTCCTCTTCTCTGTTCTTTTCCTCTGGAATATTTCTCCATCAGTGTTTCTCGGATTATTTTTGTCTATTTTTGTTTTAACTATTGAGATGGCTATTTTGTCCTGTCTTCCTCATGTCTTAAAAACGACTGAGGCTAGAGGCTGCAAATTGGTATGTTGATCATACCACCCTCCAAATCATCAACATATGAACTGCATCCCTCTAACCTTAGTAGTTTCCTATTTTGTTTTCTTTCAAGTTAGCCATGAGCGTCAGTGCGTCTGGACCGATATGCCTGCCATCAACACATGCCACCCCCGGGCCGTTGCCTGAAAGTTTCATGGTCGCTGACTGGGAGTTTCATGGGCCGTGGCTGAGAGTTTTATATGGCATTATACGCTGGACAGAAAACTTGTTTCGGTTGTAAATACTGATGGTGACCTGCTTTGATGTTTCTGGATCGTATTTCTTTTGTGCTTTACATAATACATACACTGCTTGCGCTCTCTCTTCTCTCTCTCTCTCACTCTCTCCTCGGTTCTTCTCTCTCTCTCTCCATTACTCTTCTGAAAATTCCCTTTACCCGACTCGGCAATTACATTTCCATTACATCTCTTCCTTCAGACACGAAATAATTTCCCCTTAAAAGCGAGTACCTTTTTCTGGGCAAAAGTTTCACTGCAGGATTTTCGGTCCACAACGTAGTATCCTTCCGTTCTCCTTTGACGCTCAAAAACGTCAAAAATTTGATATTACGTAAGCGAGCTAACCATGATTTTCCTTGCAGTTAGCGGGTATTCTCACGGTGTCCCCTCGTCAAAATATGCCGTTTATGTTTAGTGTTTTTTACTGTTCCTTTCGTTTCGTCGAAAGTAAATTGAAATAACCAACGATTTTTTCCTTCTGAAACTCCGATTAGGTTTTGTCCGTCTTTGACGGCACTTTCTTCTGTCTGTGACTTAAGGTAGAGGTGACCTCACTCTCACAAGAACGCTGGGGGGCTGGGGATGTGTATCGACTGAGGACAGTCATAGTCTTCCACTGGAGTCGAAGACACTTTTTGGATGGGTTCTTGGCCAAGTGGCCTAAATACGTATATAGCGATTTGACACCCCACTCTGTGCGCAAGCGCTGAGGACCATTCATAATCTTCTGGAGTACTCCACCTTTTTGCATAGTTCTTTGGACAACCCTGGCCTAAATATGTACGTATTAATTTGACACCCCTCTTGGCACAAGCGCATACGAGAAACTTGGTTGAGCACAAGACAAAATCCGAAATGAACGAACTGTCTGTAGGAGTTTTCTTACTAGAACGTTTTTCATGAAAGGACAAGTTTTTGACTTAAAAAGTTCGAGAGATCCTAACATTCATCAGTGGCATTTTCCGATGACATGCTGGTGTAGGATTTTGTAACCACAAAAAAATTATGAAACCCTGATCGTGACAAATAAAACTCCGTACACGAATAGAATTTGCGAGCACTATAAAGTAAAAGCATGATGTTTCCATAATTAACATTTTCCCTCTCTCTCTCTCTCTCTCTCGCTCTCTCGCGATCTCTCTCTCTCGGTTCTCACTCTCTCTCTCTCTCTCTCTCTTCGAATTACTAATAGGACAAAATGAAAATGAAAACTGAATATCAAATGAAATCATTAAGTTGATAGCAAAATTCTGGAAAAGAAGAACGCATTCTGATTGAACGGGGTGTTAAAAACGAATACCAAGAAATAGATATTACTTTAATAAGAGTGGCGTATATTATTGTTATTATTATTAAAATCTTCATAGTAACACATGTCCCTTCAAATGGAGTAACAAATCCACAGTTATGTAAATTTAATATATTTAGATTATAAAAACTTTAAGGAATAGCTATCCTTAAAGTTTTAATTTAAATCTATGTACATTTACATAACTGTTGGTATTTGTTTCTCCCCATTATTATATTATTATTATTATTATTATTATTATTATTATTAATTATTATTAATATTATTTTATTATTATTATTATTACATGCCTGTCATAAATACATTCGAAGACACTATGAAATAAAACAAGTTTTCATCTCGTATAAATACGTTATATAATATTAACAGACCCACCATATTGATAAGAAAAGATGGTAAACAAATTACCTAAACTTAGAAATTCTTCGATCTCTTCAGCTTTCAGAAGGCTGAAAACTTCCTCCTCTCGAATCGTTATTTTCACGCGGCTGGAAATCGGGGAGAATTAACGCGCATTATGTTCTGGTCTGATTTGTCCTCACAATACAAAAAAAAAAATTTAACTTGTACTGACGAGAATAACCCTAATTACAACTCTTAGCTTGGAAAGGGGGGGGGGGGGTCCTTCCATTTCGACTTTACGATTCGTGTTGGATCCATCCCACCAAATTTTGGGGTATAAAACAATAGAGGAATTAATTACATTTGCGTGGCTGACGAAAGAAAAACCAAAAAGGACAATCGGCACAAATTAAGATATGAAATACGAAGGGGGTTCAGTAAAAGAACGAAGTGTTTGCAGCTAGGGACCGAAGGCCTCTGCAAAGAACCTAAGGAATGCCTAGATTGCAACCGCATGATGTCACTGATGGCACACCCCTCCTACGGGAAACGTGATTTATCTTAATCTGGGTTGGGGTGGGGGGGGGGGGGGGGGGGGTAGCCCTTTCCAAGGAGGCGCGAACCCTAGAGAAAATGAAAACAAAAAAATTCCTAATTATATTCGTTAATTCCCTAACAAGAGTGAGGAATTCATATTCAGAAGTTTATGAAAAAATGCAAAAGTATCGCCTGTTTAACGTGTACTCTCCTTGAGTCTACTACTAAATTAGGCCTCGTTGGGCTCAAACATGTTTTGGTAATTATCGACCTCCCTTCCTACCCCTCGAAACCCCTTCTCTTTCTCATTTTGTGTTTTTATTTCCCTTTAAATCTGAGAGGGAATTTTACTCACGATGCAAGGGGGGCGTGAAAGAAAGGACATACTCTTGGAGGGGCGTGGTCATAAAAAGGTTAAGAACCACTGTCCTTTGAAAGAACTTGAAGCGTGTAGTAAATTGATTATTAGACTGTTTTTTTCCATCTGTCCACCCGCCTGTGTGTTTAACGTACGGTAACACCTTCGTCACCGGGCGTTAGATAGTTCTCTATGTGTAAGTTTTAGGTACAATAAAAGGCTATCTGGGTGTCATTTACACTGAAAAGTATTTTATAATTTCTACTGTATGCGAATTACCCGTTTAATATTCGAATAGAGGATATAATAATTGCTAATGTAACTATTTAAAGTCCCGGGAACGCCGTGTTACCATACGCAACACCACAGGCGGGTGGACAGATTGAAAAACAGAGTAATAGTCGGGATTCTTGTGGGAAATGAAATTTCTCTGCATTTTTATGACTGAGAAACCTTATACTATCAATTGATCTCCGGTTGACGTAATAGTGGGATATAACCCGGTGGCAAAGTTCCTGCAATTGTTTACAAATCTGAGACGCGTGATTCTTTGAAGCATAATTCTGGATGACTAGAAAAGGCCCTGGCGTTTATATTGAACCTTGATGTATGAAAGAATAAATTCTATCTTCGCTTTGCTAGGTCAGATGTCGGTCGTCATCGAGTGATGAATCTGACGATAAGACAAAATGATCGTAAGCCTTAAAGTTTTGTTTTTTTTCTTTACAATATACGTCGCATTTAGCCTTGTTTTTTACCGAGCGTCACTGGTTTTCATATACTTTTATTATTATTATTATTATTATTATTATTATTATTATTATTATTATTATTTTATTATTATTATTATTATTATTATTATTATCATTATTATTATTATTATTATTATTATTATTATTGTTGTTGTTGTTATTATTATTATTATTATTATTTTCAGCATACGCTTCCACAGTTGAATTTCGACGCATACTTGAAATGTGCAGAACGGATCATTCTTTTGTATATCGATTCTTACTCTTTGGCATTATTCCTAGTCTGCAGCAACAGTAATATAAAAGCAAACTTGTCGTAATAAACTGACCTCACGCCAATTGCGAGAAGTTTCCTTGGCTCTTGTGATGGGGAGTGAAATATGTAGATCCCAAAAACTTCGAAAAAAAAAATGATTTCCTTCAAGTTGATAATAGATATGTTCTTTCCTGTGTTCGTCGGAGCGAGTTCTGGAAAACCTGCAAATACATCAGAACTACGTAATCAGCGAAAGAATCGCCCGAAAGACACTCACATTTTATGTAAAACACTAAAATGTGAAAATGTCAAAATGTTGGAAAGAAAGCTCTGTCTCAAAACCAGTGTTTTCTCTCATTTTCCCCCTCTTTACTGTAATACTATTGTGTGTGTGTATATATATATATATATATATATATATATATATATATATATATATATATATATATATATATATCATGCATTTATATGAAAGGTTAAATTGACGCTTAGGTTTTTTTCTACTAATAGTCCTTTATCAACTAGAGTGCCAAGTGTTCTTAGAAATTTGGTTAAACAGTGACAATCTCGAACAAACTGGGACATATTCTGTAGATTTATTATCCTCCCAAACGACTGGACTCACAGCATACGACAACTCTTGTCTGTGTGTTTGTTTGTCCGTCCGTGTATGTATATATGTGTGTGTGTCTATGTAAGTAGATGCCATTGTCTCGCATTGAAATTAAAAGGGCTGGTTAAGAGAGTTTTTCTTAAAGTTACCGTTAATTCGATGAAGTTAGGAATACGGGCCAACTTGTGCTGCCTTTATTCGAGACGTCGGCCCTCAATGGAAATTAATTTTCCTTCGTGAAGGAGTTTCAGTAAACATTTATCTAGATAAAAGAAAAAGAAGAAGAAGAAGAAGAAGAAGAAGAGTATCCTTGGCGCTTCAAAATAGAAATATTGTTTAGTTAAACTAGACAGTCCAAATTTCTCTCTCTCTTCTCTCTCTCTCTCTCTCTCGTCTCTCTCTCTCTCTCTCTCTCTCTCTCTTTGTGAATTCTATTCAGGAGAAACCTTGTTTACTCTGTATCTGACTTTTGCTGTCTTTAAGTGACCTGTAATGTCCGTTTATATATGTTTCTCATTGTTCTGATCAGTCTTGCTTTCAGTAAAGGGTCGTTAAAGACCGAAACACCTCGACTGTTCTCGCTTTTCATTTTCCTCCGTGGCATTACGTTTATTAATATTATATATATATATATATATATATATATATATATATATATATATATATATATATAATGTATATGTGTGTGTGTGTGTGTGTGTGTGTGTGTGTGTGTGTGTGTGTGTGTGTTCCCAGTAGATCTGTGACCTTCCTCCCCTCTCAATCATCATCATCATCATCATCATGGCTCTCTTCAAAAGCGCCAACAGCACCATCCTTATTATAAGTTCTTGGGAGCAATGATTCATATCAAACATCATAATGACAATCATCGGAAGAAGAAGAAGAAAGAAGAAGGAGGAAGAAGAAAGAAGAAACAGGATATAACTAATGTTTCCTAAAATGGCGAAACGCGCGTCTCTCCCTCCTAAAAATCCCATTCCTAATTCAAATCAAAAGAATCATTTAATCTTTGTGGGTGGGATGGCAAACCAAAATATAGATCCATTTGCAATTTGTATAATTTAACGGTCTTTCTTCTTCTCGGCTAAATGAAAATGTTTCGGTATTCGCTGTACCTTCTAGGCCACAGCTTTTTCTTTTTTTATGCACCTGGCTTGTTGGATAAGAAGAGTATTTTATCTCCTCTAGAAAAACCATTTCAAGGAGAATATCTATCTGCATAATGGAACGGGTGGCTTTGGAAATATGAATGTAAAAAAATTTGAGGAAAATCATCTCACGCCCCGCCCAGGAACATTCAGGCCTGGCCCTGCTTTCCTCCTGGAGGAAAATAAGCTTAAAGAAGTGGAATCCTTAAGTTTCCACCAGATTACTGAGGTGATTGAACCAGCTACTCCCAGGGCTGGACACGAAGGATTCATATATTTTTTACGGTTGGCTCAGGAACCAATTGGAGGTCCACCTAGCAACGTGACCTTACAGCTTTTTCTTGGGTGGGATCCGTAACCACACTATAATCGAGAAACTGAATTTTCTAATCCAAACCAAAGAAATTAAATTCCTTCTGATTCAAACGTTTGGCAGAGCGGGGAGTCGAACTCGCCCCTACAAATTCAGCTTACTTTTAAAAACCCCGAATCGTAGGTTGAGCTAGTAAACCATGCCGTCCAAACGAGGCAACTTGGGGGAAATGAAACTAAATCCCGGATTAACCTCACTGAATAGAGACCATTCAATCAGCATTTGTTTGTCTTTATTGTTCTTCGGGCACGGGTAGCCGATTTAAGAGAGGTTCTGACCTTAATGCAAAGAAACAAGGGAAATTAAATAGTCTTTATCCATAACTGTTTCCCTCTGCCTAAAGCTAAAAATCTTTAAGCTTTAAACCTTATTATTAAAATAAACATGGGACTGAGGCTAGGGGAGGGTTGCAATTTGGTAGTTGTTTGTTTATGAGTTGGGAGGGTAACTAATTAATCAAAAGCCAATTTGCATTGCCCAGCCGTTTTCAAGCATTCATCAGTAGCTTTGAAAGATCTGAGGGGGCGGATAGGAAAAGTGAGGAACAGACAGTCAAAAGCCGTCTCAATTAGTTGTTATTTTTTTTTTTTTGTTTTTTTTTAAGCGACTAAAAAAAATGGGAAATAGTTCTCAACCAAAACAACCTCCTTTCCTGTATCTCGGGCAACTTCCTTCCCGTTATGGAAGGTCAAATTTCCTCTTTTTCAGGTCCGCCAAACGATCGGGTGGAACCTTCTTAGCCAAAAACAGGGACTGTCGTTCGTATCATCAACTAGGCGAACGAAGTACGTCCTCCCCCCCCGGCGGCAAACTGGCTGGAGTTTTTAGACCGACATTCCATTAAATTCGGCAAAATGAGTTTGAAAGCCACTAATTCGAACTTTCATTTGTCCCGGTCCTCTTTCATTCATTCCAAAATTTAAAGGTAAACAGTGCGGGGCCCAGAATTTTCCTGAATGAAGAACAGTCTTTCGCTAATCGTAAAAAAAAAAAAAAAAAAAAAAAAAAAAAAAAAGCGTTGGGGCGGGTGGGTATTTCCAAACCCTATGCCACGCCCTCATTCAAGCTAGGATAGCAGTAAAAAGATTACAAACGCGTGAATGATCCCGCAATGGAATAGAGATCATATTTGTAAGACGCCCCCCCCCCCCGAAAAAAATAAAAAGCTGGGGATGAAATTATCCACCGTCGGGGGTCAACGATCAGGGCAAAGAAAATTCTTATTAAAGCAGCACATTAAAGAAGAACATTTAGTACTATGACTACTAATGCTTCGCGTACCGCTGCGGATCGCCCACAAGCGAAGATATGCAAAGTTGAGCGTGGATCGGATTTTTCGAATACACTGGCTTTCTCCCCAGCAGTTTCTTCTCCTCTGTCTCTGTCCTCTCCCTCCCTCTCTCTCTCTCTCTCTCTCTCCTCTCTCTCTCGTCCTATCTGATCTCATTCTGTCTTTCGCTTTTGAAACGGAGGCATGTTTTGACCGAATTGGGTGGAAAAAAAGAAAAATGGACTGGTTCTTTCAAATCATAACTCGGTGGCGTGACCAGGCTGAAATTCTAACACAACTCTCTTCTCTCTTTCCTCTTCTCTCTCTCTCCTCTCCTCTCACTCTCTCTCTCTCTCTCCTCTTCTCTTTCCCTCTCTCCTCTTTAACGGGACCTATGTTGGCAGCTTTAGGAAACGACTGGTTCTAACAAATACCTTGAAACAATTTTAAGTTCTCACACATTTGCAAATCCCGGAAAACGGGAGCTGTTTACCCTCAAGTGTACGAAAGCGCAAGTAATCCGAACAAAAGGTTTGGAGGCAATACCCAAAAGACCCCAAAAGCGATTGAAAACGGGGTCGTACAAATTGTAAACCAAGTACACCAGTTTATCCAATCGCATTACATTTCTGTGTAGTAACCCCCCCACAGCACTTTAGTGACTTTGCTGCCTTAAGGATTGTGTGACTACATCTAGTTGTAACCTTAACCTTAATGAAAAGGAACCTCGTCTCAAAACGGTATGGACACCATAGCGGAGTTATTTATTCAGAAACGTTAAACCAAACCTTTCAACGACAACCAGTTCCTCAATTATCAAGGAATCAATCTCACTCAAAATCGGGGGTTTTTTTCAAGATATTGTGGATTAGTAAAAATTACGGGGTAATGGAAAAAGAGGGGTTATGACCCCTTAGTAACGGCCATTCGAATTTTCGGAGTTTGACTAAAAACCCTTCCTGGGATGGGGGATGGTGGAAAAACTTACGTTTAAAAATCCTCATAAAAAAATCCGTCAATGAATGCGGAATTAGATAAAAATTATTGAGGTATCGAAAAAGAGATGGTTATGACCCCCTTAAGAAACGGCCCTCGAATTTTTGGTTGGATTTTGACTAAAACCGTTCCTTGGGGGGGAGTAGGGGAGTCTATTGATAAAATAATCTCATGAAAAATCGGTTCAAGAAAGTATGGATTTGTATAGTTTTCATACAAACAAAACAGATACATTTTCCAAGAGATCGTATGTATGTATGTATGTAAATGTATGTTAATATATAATATATAATATATACTAATATATATATATATTATATTATATATATATAATATAAAAATATAAATATAGATATATTAATATATAATTAATAATATATAGTAGATTAAATATACTATAACTATATACATCTGATAATCATTTCAATATCTTCCAACCTAGCAATCAAACAATTTACGGTTACTTTACATCTTTTATTATAGTAACTATTAGAGGCTGGTGGGATTCACTTATGTATCTTTAACGAAATTTTCCATAATGGGATATAAATTCCTTTGTTATAAAAGGGCCAATAATAGTTCTTCAGCAGATAGTCTGACTCCAGATCTGGCTTCTTTTCAACGTGCATCCACTTAATCCCAAAAGATTTCTTTGCTTTTGTCTTTGTTTGCCACATAATAGCTTGCCAAAACAACTAACAAGGACGTACACCGCCGCCCTCCTTCGGTAAACACCGGGTCTGGAACCTGTAAGGGGTGTCCCCAGGAAGTCCGCTAAGAATCACTATGCAAGCAAATTTTATTATGTATGCACGTTCTCGATTCAATTTCTTCTTAATGGACTATAAAAGTGTGAAGTCATTGGAATACCACACGTTAGGGAGGGGCATTTCAATCGGGAACCAAGATCGAGATGGGCGACAGAGAATTAGATGGCTAGAATAAAAGGTGGAAGGAAGGTATGGAGGGAAGGAGGTTTGGTCGGAGGATGGTGCCTTTGATAGAAGGCATAGGAGGAGGAGGCGCATCAGGCAAACCGGGGGGGGGGGACCCTTCCCTTCAATAGCAGGGTATAACGGTGGGGAAAGAAGAAAGTTTCCTTAAAACGGACTTATCCAGCGGGAAAATCTCACTAGTTTTTTCTTCGAAGCATACCTTCAATTTTGTTCACGGCAAATTCAACGGAAGCCCCAAACCCTTAATTACAGGTAAATTCAAATTGTTTATTCTACAGAAGATGCTTTCTTAAAAGCTAAGGGGAAAGTGGTCCTGCTGATCGAAATTAACCCAAAAAAAAAATGGAGATAATTTCAGCTTAAGCCGATTCTGAAGAGTTTGGAAGGGTACGGTTTACTACCTTTGGTGTAAATCAGGAAATAAAGAAATAAAAAATTTCTTCGAGGACTTCTGTCTCTCTCTCTCCCTCGTGAAAACCCGGGAGGGGCCATCCCCGTCTCTCAGCTAACATCATTGATGGGATGATGTATGCCTTTCCCCACCCCGTAAAGGAGTTGCTTGCCTTTGCTTCCTTTAACGACCATCCCAGAGGGGAGAGCGTAAAAACTCTTGTTTGGACCAAACCTCATTTTGACCCAGGGTAAAAAGTAACGGCGGCATCTCATTACTGAGGGACAGGTTCAAGGTCTGGGCAAACACTGCCTGCCAGAGTTTACCAGGTTTCGTTGCTTTGTTCTTTGAGAGACAAATTTGACAATGTAGAATGCCATTAGAATGACCAAACAAACTTAAATCCATTTCCTCATTGCCGGTGGACCTACTCGGGTCGAAAACAGGGTACGGGCCAACGGCCAACGGGCACCTGGGACCTTGGAGGTCATTCACTTCACTGATAACGGAACTTGAGAGCGTAGGTGGGAGTTTAAAAATGGGTGTAACATGGAAGAAATCCTCGTAGTTGCAACAAAACCAAGAAAATAATATGTTGGAGGAAGGGTGGTAATAGCAAGATGGGAGAAAGATAATTGAAATGGAGGTGGAGGCAATAAAAAATGAATGAAAGGGGGTTCTGCAGCTAGGGGCCCGGAAAGTTTCGCTGACAAATTGAGAAGAAAATTCTCAGTGGAACAAAACGGGCTACGGCGGCGTATGATTCCCTCAAGAAAAAAGGCACCGGCAGGAAAAAAAGGCAGGCAAAAATGTTGTGCAATCTGACTATATGTGTTAACTTAAAAGGTTTGGCAAATAAGTCTAAGCTAAAACTTAGCGTTAAAGCGTAAATTATTAAAAGGTCTTTTCCTCAGATGCCCACTAGACCTTTAGCTTATTAATCTACAGGAACTACTTAGCAATTATAAGTTAGTCCATGGGTGAAATTCAATCATATAAAATCAAGCGAATCATCAGACCAAGCAATCAAGCCGAACGCTCGTATTTTGGAACACAAGTAGGAAAGACATCATTGGTTACCCTTCTCTTGTGACCTTCTCCCTGAAAAAAAGACCCACATCTGTTTCTGCACAGAAGGAACTGAAACCTGGGAAAACCGGGAAACCGGAAATTTAACCGAAGTTTTCCTAGTTCCCTCTCCTCCTTCCCCCCAATTCGTTTTGGTTCTCCCCCATTTTCCCTCGCGAAAGCTTGTTTGGTTACCCCATGCCTAACATCAACAAGTTTTAAAATCAACGGAAAACGCACGGGGGTCCTTTCAACTAACAAAAAAGCAGCCTTTTCAGTGTTCTATAACCGTCAAGGTCAACCATGACAGTTTAAATTGCGAAGAGCGTGTGGTGGTGTTAAAATTGGGGTTGGGGGGGGGGGTTTTGGGGGGGGCCCCATCAAAAGATCAACTCAAGCGTTAACCTCAGGTTTTAACACATACGTTCCGGGGGGTTCACTTCCAAAATAAGGGACCAATGCCTACTGTCCTCCACCCCACTTGTCCCCCTTTCCTTGTGTTCCTTAAGTCGTTAAAATAAAATAAAAAAAAAAAAAAAGAAAAAATTAAAAGAAAAAAAAAAATCTCTCTCTAAACCTACCTTCTTTCTTTCTCTTTCTGGTTGAAATATAGGAATATATTGCCAAAAGTCAAGAAGGCCCCAAGTGGGGTTGGGAGACCTGATGAGGGTCATTACAAAGGATCGGGCTGAAACCGGAAAATTTTGACCAAAGATAGGGTATGGGCTTGGAAAAGGTGAAAATAAAACCCTCGGCAGAAATTGTTGCGCCAAAATCAAACTGTTTAGGGGAGTAGGCTCTCGAGATTAAGATTGGAAGATAGAGAATAATGGAAAAATGAGGTGCAGCAAAAGGAAGGAACGAAAAAGAGGGTTGGCAGCAAGCTCTAGGGGTCGAAGGCTAGGGCTGCAAAGTACCTGGTTAAGTAATGGGCCTACCAAATTGCCGAAATACCGCGGATGGGGTACGTCTGACGTTCATCTTAAACTTGACTTACTTTCACTTTGTCTTCTTGTGAAATTGGGTTGGTTTTTTGCCATGAGACTGAAAGAGGAAAAGCTCAATTTATCACCAATTTCAATATATAAATTTTTCGGGAACTAAAAAAAACCTACCACTTCTCCTTCAGGGAAAGGAGGCTTCCCGCCCTTCTCTGTCCTTCACCACAAACTCGGAAAAAAACTCGAAAAACATGCACTAAACAGAACTTCGAGAACTGGGAAAGAGTTTTCCCATTCAAAGAAGCGAAGACGAAACACCCCCCATTTCCATTTTTTTCGGTAAAAAAAAAAAAAAAAAAAAAAAAAAATCCCGAAAAAAAAAAAATCAAAATCTCAGTAACATCAAAGGAGAGATTTAATTTTCCGGATAGGGACACGTTAATGGGATTTGAAAGAAAACCGGCGGACGGGATTAGCACAGATCCTTTGAGATAGGTTCATAATTCTCATAAGCCGGCGAATCTAGACTCCCTGCTCAAACAGAGATATCTCTGGAAAAACGGCACATGCTGACAAACAGATGGGAGGACGATTATGAAATGTATGTATATAGCTATATTGACTCTAATTTACAAAACGATTCAATTTTTTTTAGACAAAAGTCTCCGTAGGTAACCCACCTGCTCCCTCAACCATCGCACACTATATTGTTATGTATCGCTTTTCTTTCATGTGAATTTTTTTCTTCTACATATTATATCTGACGATCATCCTGAGGACTCTGATTATACCTGTCTTCATAAAACAGGAAAATTGAAATTAAATCTTGAATATCGTAGCAGTGACTAATATATTGGAAATGATACAGACCCGTTTGCCACAGTAACGCTTCAGAGCATGATGCCTAACTTTAAAGATGTCGTCGTATATCGCAGAGCGCTTGAAAAACCGATGCTGTAATATTTGAAATGTCCTGCTCACAATATACTCATGCTATACACTTACAGACGAAGGAGAACGGATATTATCGAGTCATTCACATAAAGTTGTGAATATTGAAGGCTCTTGCTACCTCTTGACGTAACGCTATTTATATATATATATATGTATATATATATATATATATATATATATATATATATATATATATACAAGATATATATATATATATAATATATTATATATATATATATATATATATATATATATATAAATCGAGCTACAATGTCCTTTAATATCTAATTCGCTCTACCTCGGAGAATTAATATATTTTCATATATGCTTAACCGAAGGGGAATTTTTTTTCTCGATAATAGATTTGCCTGACCAGGGCCGCGAACCTATGGATCCTTTCAAACCCAGGCAAGGAACGTCAGTGAAGCTTTTCCTACTACTTATATATATATAATATATATATATATATATATATATATTTATATATATTATCCCTATATATGATCTTGTATATATATATTATATATATATATATATATGCTTGTATATGTATATATATATCTATATATATATATATATATATATATATATATCTTTGTATATATATATATATATATATATATTTATATATATATATATATATATATATATCCCATATATATATTTATATCTATAATAGATATATATAGATATATATATATATCTATATATATATATATATTTATAATCTATATATATGATTATATTTTGTATATATATATCTATATATATATATATATTATATAGATCTATATATAGATATATATATATATATAAAATATATATATATATATATATATATATAATATATACTATATATATATATAAATAACTCATAAATCATAATGTTCACCCTGTCGAGAAATGATTTGGACTATGACGGTAATTGTCCAAGTACCGCCGTCGCATCTCCCTTTACTTTTTTTTTTTTTTTTTTTTTTTGAGTTTTAGAGAGAGTGAGAGAGAGGTTCCACAAGGATTAGGATGTCTCAAAGACTTATCAGTCCCTCCGAGGAGATATCGTTGGGGTCACTTAGCTCCACGAACAAGTTTTTAATGTTCATTCACAGTGTCCTAATGAATTTTGCTCAGCTTTCTTTCAAACCCTTACACACTGTTGCTATTTACAACTTATAAACAGAAAGAAAGAGAGAGAGAGAGAGATAGAGGAGAGAGAGAGAGTTAGTTAAATGACGCCGTCAGCCATAAGTCATAGTCATTGTGCTCAACAATGTAGGAATCCTGCGTGGATAATGAGTCACTTGTCAGAATGGAATACAGTAGGCCATGACTTCCTAGCCTTGCTGACAGAGAGAGAGAGAGAGAGAGAGAGAGAGAGAGAGAGAGAGAGAGTCGAAGCAGAATACAAAGGAATCCAGAAAGAAAGATAACAATGAAAATTCGTAATCGGAGAACAGAACAGAGAGACTGGAAGAAGAAGAAGGAAAGAGAGAGAGAGAGAGAGAGAGAGAGAGAGAGAATGAATTAGGTGTCGTCATTTACACCTTCATTTATCTGCTGGTATCAATAAAAGGGAAATCGCTGTACTGAAATACAGGCGACAATTCGGTCGTATATTTTACCAGTTCGTTATTTCTAACGAAGATCAATAATATTAGTAGTGAAAGTAACAGTAGTATTACAAGAAATATACAATACAGAAGAGGCACTAAATGCCACCGACACATTAAGTAAACTTTAAGAATGAAATCTTCATACAAGAAAGAAATAAATGATGAAAATAAAAAGGAGTACATAATAAACAACCACATACTGTACAAACAGTAGCTGAGAATATAACTCTAAATCTAGGCCTATGTTGCTTTGAAATGTCAGCGTATATCACAAAATTCGTTATCGAAAATAAGACTTAATATATTCTCTCTCTCTCTCTCTCTCTCTCTCTCTCTCTCTCTCTCTCTCTCCTCTCCTGGCTTTAAAACCTCTCTCTGGCGCAAATTCTAGCGACCTTCGATCTAAAAGGCGGGCATTGGAACATCACTGGCACCTGGAGAATAAAGATTCATTTCTCGATATAATGTGATTCAAATCCCACAATAAGCTGTAGGTCCCGTTGCTAGGTAACCAACTGGTTCATGACCACGTAAAAATATCTAAACCTTCGGGGCAGCCCAAGGAGAGCTGTTAATCAGCTCAGTAGTCTGGTTAAACTAAGACATACTTAAATTTTTTCAGGTTCAAGGATGCGCACATAATGTAAAGTTGTCAATGTCCAAATACTCTATGTTGGGAGCGTTTTAAGGATGATTAACCACGTGTGTGCATCGGGCACTTGGAACTACTTTCTTGTAAGTCTAAACTCTTTAGGGTAACGGAGTCTTCTTTCCGTTACTTATGCGTCTATGGTGCTGGTAGGAATGGCACTATGCCAGCAACGTCTCCCGGTTAGGGAGCTA
>NC_087207.1:2142003-2149503 GCF_015104395.2 Macrobrachium nipponense | reverse complement strand
ATCATATGGGTAGGATCTATGGTCCACCTCTTCTGAGGGACAAGTCTTTCATAAGTATCCCTCAGGAAAGGTGGAACATACATCCTGCCTATGTGAACTCGCTCGAGAGACTAAGAGTTTCCAGCTCTGTGATTGGCTTATCAACGACCAATCAGGAGCGTCGTAAGGGACTAGCCTTGACATCGAATGCATGGTTGATGTGACTCTACAGAGCGAATGCTTACTCTATCTATTAATGTCTCAAGCTATACTACATCTCATTACAAATGCTCGTCGAGTACTGATATTTACAGTGGAGGTATGATGTCTTCATAAGACTTCTTTTCAATGAGGTACTTATCCCAAGAGCTTTCAGGCTCTCGACACAACGGGATTTGAGTGTCTTGTAGCCGTACTGCCCTGTCCATGTTTCTTTTCACCCATGAATACGTATACAGCTGATTCTTTGGTAGCCTAATACCAAAGGAAATTCCAACTAAGAAACAAAAGGAGTAAGCTATAACCATATGTATTCACTCTTACTTCTCTCTAAAGACAGCGCCAATTACATGGTGCAGACGTAATCGCTAGGATTATATCGCGTAACGTCTAGAGTTTTGAAAAAGCATGCCACCTGCTTTTACCACTAGAATTTAGAAAAAACTACAATCTACATTACGGTGGTGATGCATCAGTAGAAAAGTTATTTTCTGGCACGCAATATATATATATATATATATATATATATATATATATATATATATATATATATATATATAGTATATATAATTTTATATATATAGTTATTTTTTAAATATAAAAATATATTTTTTAAAATATTATATATATTTAGTATAATACTATATATAAGACTTGTGCATGTTTAACTTTATGGGGAGTCGGGTGGAAAGACAATTCGATGCAATTGAGTTTGTTCTGATGGGCGGTTGGGAGGGGGGAGGGGAGAGGGGAGGGGAGGGGGAGGGGGAGGGGGGCGTAGCTAAGTTACCAAAAATGATCGAATTGGAACGTAATGTTATACTGACTGTATCCAACCGTTATTAAGTTTGTTTTCTTTAATAAGGTTTTTCTGGGAAAAGCAGTTTAGGGTCTTTTGTGCTTGTGTGTGTGAGAGAGAGAGAGAGAGAGAGAGAGAGAGAGAGAGAGAGAGAGAGAGAGAGAGAGAGAGAGGTTAAGGTAAGTATACAACATTCTCTTCACATATGCATTATGTTCTAGTTTTAAAAGTAACGCTATGACATGAGGTATATTTAGCCCATAGAAATAGCATATATATAGCGTAGGCTCTATATGCTGTTTATCACTCTTCATAAATTGGAGTGTCGTCAGGGCTATATAAGATTTTGTTTCCAATTTTCTCTATCATTATAACCGAAGATCGGGTGTAAATATTAGCTTTTTATTTTTATTTATATTTATTTAATTTAGTTTAAATAACAGAACAATAGCACGAACATAGCTTAGCGGGAGATGGACATAATTCATAATTTCAAAGCCTTAATAGGATAAAGTGATTCAAGTCCGGTCTATGCAAATAGGCGATTGGTATTCTTGCAGTCAGCTGCGTGTGTCTGCTTCAGGCGTTTTGCAATATTCGCTCCATCTACGTAGCTTCCATATTCGATGTAGTACATTCAAACGCATTTTACATCAGAAGGTCTTTCATAAAGTCCCACTTCTGCTTTCGCCGAAACTGCAAGTATTTCCCTATTGAAATTGAAGGAATTTTGTTTATTTAACTCCTAGTGCCCGAGATAAAAAAAAAAGAAATAAAAAAGAAGAATAAATAAATAACCAGGTTTGTTCGATTTTCAATGCCGTGACAGGTTAAGCCAACTCTGCAGTTTTAGTGGAGGTCCCAGATCCATTTTTCTCTAAAAAATATTCCTGCCTTCATGCTTGCGTGGTGTATTTTCATGTTTTTTTTTCTTTGATGTCCTTAATAATGAAGTATTTCGTGGAGGGAAAAAAAAAAAAAAACAACAGTTAGGTTCAGCGAACATCGAAATTCACGTTTCCTCATTTCATGTGCGGCTTTTCATGGTGCGGTGAACGGGATTTCAATTTCTTTTAATTTATTATTTAACTATTTATCTATTTAGTGAATTTCTTATTTTGATGTATTAGGTTAAGGGTTCTTCATACACTTTGGTCATTCGGAAACTTGGCTGGGAGTTCGCTCTTTGATGAAAATCGTGGAAATGCGAAGTCCTCTGTCACAGAATTCAGCGCTTTCTCGTATATATTACAGTAAATATGTGAAATCCAGGGATTTCATGAATTCACTAGGGAATGTGTGAAATGACAGATTTGCTTAGGAATACATTTGATCCACGAGGGCTATAGTAGATTCACATCAACCGTGCATTTGATGTCTAGGTCAGTCCCTTACGACGCTCCTGATTGGCTGTTGATAAGCCCATCACAGGGCTGGAAACTCTCAGTCTCCCGAGAGAGTTCACATGGGAAGGACTTTTGTTCTACCTCTCCTGAAAGACGTATATTTCAGGAGAGATGGAACATACATCCTGCCTATGTGAACTCTCGAGAGAGACTGAGAGTTTCCACCCCTGTGATAGGCTTATCAACAGCCAATGAGGAGCGTCGTAAGGGACTGGCCTTCACATCAACTGCACGGCTGATGTAAATCTACTATAGTACTAGACACGGCAAAATACATTTGACGGGCCAGGGGCTAGTGCTAAACACGGCAAAACACTTGTAGGTGAATCACTGTTTCACCGTGTACAGTGCTAGCCCTTGGGAATCAAATGTCCCTAAGCAAATTGGTTCATTTCACACATTCCCTGGGGATTTCGTGAAAGGATTTCACATATTTACTGTAACATACATACGAATGTGCTTCCTGCGGTATAAGTACCTCTGTAATAGATATTAGCAGAGTAACATAATAGCCTAATTAATGTTAGTTTATAAGTTGACACAGACCTAAGAAGATGATATTTTTTTAACTATATTTTCAAATAGTGCGTGAGAATATGGGCATCTTGGTACATCTGTCTTACTTCTCTCTCTCTCTCTCTCTCTCTCTCTCTCTCTCTCTCTCTCTCCAATAGCCCAAGTATGAGAATATCTAGCGTACGGTGTCTAGAGTTCGAATCCCCAACCGGACAAGGGGTAAGGGGGCAAGGGTATGAATAATATGGGTGGGTTCCCTAAAGAATCCAGTGTGCAATGGGGCGGGAAGTGAATCATTACTTGATTTTTAGTTGACTGTTGTGAGTTACAGAGAGAGAGAGAGAGATGAGAGGAGATAGAGAGGTAAGGAGAGGACCGAGAGAGAGAGAGAGAGAGAGAGAGAGAGAGAGAGAGAGAGAGAGAGAGCCGATTTGAATGTTCAACGCCTCATCAAGTAGTACTAAGTACACCATAAATAAAGACCCCCAAAAATTTAAACCCTAAGACTCTCTCTCTCTCTCTCTCTCTCGTTTATTGTCTAGACTGGAGGAAACCATCATCACACGCCATCAATGCATTTTCAAAGGACTCAGACGTTCTGAGAGATATCTAATCTAAAGTTCCCTCGTTTGAGAGCCCTCCTATCCATCAGTTGCTATTAAGGGGCGTCGATTTCATATTGAAAACGTAATGAAAGGAAACACTCAAACGTCTCGGATGTCTTGGAGAGGACATTTTGGGAGAAATACACACACACAGACATATATATATTATCTATATATATATATATATATATATATATATATATATATATATATATATATATATACATATATATATATATATATATATATATATATGTATATATATATATATATATATATATATATATATATATATATATATATATATATGCACATACCTACATAACTTTTTTATTTCTACGCGCAGTTTTTGGATGGCCTTCAAATAACACAACTATATGAGAGGTTTGTTTGTTTGTATGATGTTTTTACGTTGCATGGAACCAGTGGTTATTCAGCAACGGGACCAACGGCTCTACATGACTTCCGAACCACGTCGAGAGTGAACTTCCATCACCAGAAATACACATCTCTCACACCTCAAGGGAATGCCCGAGAATCGAACTCGCGGCCACCGAGGTGGTAAGCCAATACCATACCGACCACGCCACTGAGGGGCTAACTATCTAAGGGGGAAATACACGTACGTAGACATTTTCTGTTCTCATGGCAAGACTCGAATCGTCCCAGGCTAAAACGTTTATGTGTTTGGGGTATTGATTGCGAAAAGATTAAGAATTTCACACTTCATTTTTATTTTTTTATTTCGTTGCATATTCAGTCATTTCGTCGATTTCTTACAATGAAATAGCGTTCCCACGAGACGCAGGGTGAAGAGCACACGAACTCACGGTCAGCCAGGTATAGTAGATTCACATCAACCGTGCATTCGATGCCTAGGCCAGTCCCTTACGACGCTCCTGATTGACTGTTGATAAGCTTATTACAGGGATGGAACCGCAAATATATCTACTATTACTTATCCGCTCTCGGATTCCTCCTCAATGACGTAGCGCCGTTTGTGATTTCAAGAATCACTGAACAGCAGAGAGGCGGCTCCTGTTATTTTAGGAATCACTGAATAACAGAATGGCAAGAGGGGTTATTTGTTGGGTAAAAATATACTTAAATTGTGATTACAGAGAGAAGACCGGGAGAGAGAAATGTGGGGATGGTATCAGCAAAGAGGAAAGGAATTATATAGGCTATGTCGAGAGAGAGAGAGAGAGAGAGAGAGAGAGAGAGAGAGAGAGAGAGAGAGAGAGAGAGAGAGAGAACCTTAGGAACAAAAGGAAGAGAAAGAAGTTTGTTTAGCCATCTTGCTTAATATCAGTCTCCCTGGTAACTGAAGGAAAGGCAATTTGATCCGGTGTTCACAAAACCAAGTTAAATAAAGCAGTGTAAATTAGAATCTTGGTCAGATCGACGTGACTCCCCTGAATGGGCGCTGAGGCAGAAAGGAAGGAACCCGGATGTCAGCATCTGACGTCGTTGTGACCCTTGAGAGGGAGAAAGGAACAGCTCTACGTTGCAGTGTTACGTAAGACTGGGTTTCTTCGAAAGTGTTATATAAAACGTGAAACGTTGTAACATTTTAATATAAAAAAATTAGGCGTTGTAATATTTGTAATATCAAAAAGTGAAATTGGCTACATGATGACCACATTATTATTATTACTGGAATATAACCATAGTTGAATACATGAAGTGCTGAATACATGAAGTGTTGCAATAATTGTAATATTAAAAATTAGGTTGGCTATATGATGCCCAATTTATTATGACTGAAATAAGACCGTATTTAAATAGACTGAGCCTAAAAAAGCAAGATTCTCTTTAATTGTAACGTCAAGGGAAGAAAAAATCACGTCGAAATGAGCATTGTGATTCATCGCAAATGAATGAACACCAGTAGACGAACGTATGAAAGCATGCCTATATAGAAGGCAACTTCCCATAGAAAGCGAAGGCAGGGCAGTCGTCCTTTTAATGAGAAAAAAAAATGTAATTTCTTCGGAGTGTTTTTTTTTAACCTTTTCCATTCCTATTCTTCTGATCCGTAGTCGATAGGCCCTTTTTGATCTCAGATCCTCATGGAAATTCCTACCATAGGATCCCCTGTGCTGGAAAGATGGATTTATATTGTACAAGGGGAAGCAGACACATAGATGAAAAGGGGAGGTTCGCCAGGCAAAGGAAATACTGTTCAATACATACACACATACGCACGCACACACGCACACACACACCACACATACACACACATAAACACACACACACACCACCAACACAACACACACACACATATATATATATATATATATATATATATATATATATATCATATATATATACATATATATATATATATATATATATATATATATATATATATATATATATATATATATATATAAACGAACTTTATCACATCACCGTGATTGTTGACGGTGTCGTTTAAGGCGTCACTACATTTCTGAGTTCACTGTGTGCTGGTTCGATCCCACGAGACAACGAGGTTATTTTCAAAAAAAGAAATTCCCGTCCGGTTCACATTTATAAAAATATTGGCGAGATAGAGCGTATTGGATATTAAACGACATTTGTAGCTAAATGCGCATACACACACACACACACACACACATATACTATATATATATATATCTACTCAGTGAAACTCATAATCGGTTCTGGCATTTTTACTTCATTTAATATTAGTATTAGACGTTTAGGTATACCTATCGATGTAATACAACTGCCTTCACATACATAATCCTTGTATATGCAAATGAATCGATTGAGTTTTACCAAGTACAGTCACGAAAAATGGACATTGATATTTTCATGTATATACATTAGTTTTTGTTGCCTCCAATATGTTAACACTACCTTTACTATCCGTTATATACGTAACTACTATCAGGTTGTTTCGCCAAGAACATGCAGCAGTACAGAAAAAGCTCAAATAACATTTCTCAGATATTTTTCCCGAGAGTCCTTCGGATTAGGCGTCCCAAAATAAAGTAGAGCTGAGGCGTGAGGAAGAAAAACGAATGACCCAGACTTTGAGACTTTGGACCAAAGGGAGAAAGGCCATTTGTATTCGACAGACTTAAGACAACTTCCATCCAGCTCCCTGTCCCTGGTTTTATTGTGATGCCTTCCTTTCGGCTGGGCTCTTAAAAAAAGAAGAAGAAGAAGAAGAAGAAGAAGAAGAAGAAGAAGAAGAAGAAGAAGAAGAAGAGATAGAAGAAGAAAAAGAAGTAAACTAGGGAAGTAAGATAAATGGAAGTTCCCGTAAGATTTCTCTGCAAAATAAAAGAAAAAAAAATCTTTAGGTTTTACTCCATACTCAATAATCTCTGGTGTGTCATGATGTACTCAAATACATATTCTTTTTGAAGGCTTGTTCTTCTCAAGTACTTAATCCTTAGTAATACTGTCTTTTCTCTTAAACAAGGGAACTCTCAACTATTAACCGCTCGTTTCCTTCAAGGCTACGTCGTGGTCGCATTCAACTGGGTTGATCTCTACGAATTTATTAGTTGCGTTTATGACACTTATTATTTTGTTAGCGTGTTCGAACAACCAGTTATTCTCTGTAGACTGGTTAATGGTCTCAGGAGGTGACGCAGAACGGGTAAGTGTTTGGTTAAATTCTGTTTTAGAATTAGATGGTTAAATTACGTTTTGAGTTAGATCAAGTCGTCCGTTACACTGTCATGGTCTGTGGATCCTAAAGCAGTCTGTAGGTGTGTGGAGTGTCCTAATTCATCGGTGTTTTTCGTCGTTTCTGTTCATCTTTTAGTGTTGTACTTCAAGCATTTTTCTGATATTTGACATCATTCGCGTGTCGGTTTTATGAGCATCATTTCATAGGGTTAACGCTTCCTAAATTTTGCATACGTACTTCTGTACTCAGATTCAATTGGCCTAATCATTATGGTGTCCTCAAAAGACTATGTATTCATTTAGGAAAACTTAAATGTTACTGTAA
>NC_087207.1:2129503-2137003 GCF_015104395.2 Macrobrachium nipponense | reverse complement strand
TCGCGGCCACCGAGGTGGCAGGCCAAGACCATACCGACCACGCCACTGAGGCGCTTCTCTAGCCTCTGTAGTTTTGATTTTATTTAAGGTTAAAGTTAGCCATAATCGTGAGTCTGGCAGTGCCATCATAGGGCAGGCCATCCCCGGGCCCTGGGTATGATTTCATGGGCTCGTACAGTACTATACCGAGACCATCGAAAGATAGATCTATTTTCGGTGGCCGTGATTATATGCTGTACAGAAAACTCGATTGCACCGAGTCACTCAAGAACTCCCGTGATAAGAGAGCAGTATGTCGCTGGGGAGTTGAAAACGAAGGGGGAAGGAAGCAACGATATTATTACCAAAAAATATCCTAAGTAGATTCGCATAAAAAATGCAATTGATGTCTAGGTCAGTCCCTTACGACAGTCCTGATTGGCTGTTGATAAGCCAATACCTGGGATGGAAACTCTCAGTCTCTCTCTATGCTCAACCTCTCCCGACGGATACGGCTTTCAAAAGTATCCTTAAAGAGAGGTGAAACACATTCTGCCTCTGTAACTTTCTCGAGAGACTGGGAATTTCCAGCCCTGTGATTGGCCTATCAACAGCCAATCAGGAGCGTCGTAAGGGACTGGCCTAATCATCAAATGCACGATTGATGTGAAATTACTATAGTACCGTGAACAACTGTAATCGTATTGCCTCACTTATATATCTATCCTGTCACCGTTATACGTTTTTAAACTGTTATTATTCAGTTTCTTCGCAGGATTTAAAGGAACACTTAGACGTAAATCCTTTAAGAGAACTGTCAACGTAGCTCAAAATCTGTGCCACGTTTAAGAACAAACGCAATGTTGACGTCGTTCCCCATTGTAAAATGTTACGAAATGTTTTCATATGATAAAAACAAAAATCTGGCAATGGTTATTTTAGCATCGTTTAGGTCTGTGGTGCTTTCAGATTCTAAGTAAATTGACTGAGAAAGTTTGATTTGGCAGGGCCACTTCCCACCCTTTCCCTGCACCAAAACGATAAGAAGGTTTGGAAATACTATAGCTCTGTAGTTTTGACTTTTTATTCTAATCTCCCATCGTCAATTTCTGTGGAATTTCGTGCTGTTTCAGTTGGTGAACGAACGACGCATACAGCGCTGTAAACTTTAGTCTTACGTGATTAGTTAACTTTCTGGCTTTCTGGTAAGCGGATTAAACTTGAAATTTTGTAAATAATTATGATTCTCCGAGGAAAATAGGTTCCTAGAATTTGCGTTCTAATGCTGCATGATCTGAGGGAAAAGAATATTTATTGAAGAAGTTGTTTGCTAATTCGGCTATTTAATATTACTCCTACGTTATGAAGCAAGAGTAACACTTAACAGTTCGAAAGTATGAGTACAAAAGCTAAAAAACCTGTGTGTGCGTGTGTGTGTGTGTGTGTGTGTGTGAGAGAGAGAGAGAGAGAGAGAGAGAGAGAGAGAGAGAGAGAGAGTAATACTCAACAGTTTAAAAGTATGAGTAGAACAACTAAAAATTTTGAGAGAGAGAGAGAGAGAGAGAGAGAGAGAGAGAGAGAGAGAGAGAGAGAGAAACACTTAACAGTTTGAAAGTATAAGTAGAAAAGCAAAAATTCTTGTGTGTGTGAGAAGGAGAGAGAGAGAGAGAGAGAGACTCAACAGTTTGCAAGTAGGAGTAGAACAACTAAAATTCTTAGAGAGAGAGAGAGAGAGAGAGAGAGAGAGAGAGAGAGAGAGAGAGAGAAATACACAACAGTTTGAAAGTATGAGTAGAAATGCTAAAAATCTTGAGAGAGAGAGAGAGAGAGAGAGAGAGAGAGAGAGAGAGAGAGAGAGAGAGAGAGAGGAGGTGAGTGGAAGATATTGCGGCGTTGAAAGTGGTACTTGAGAAAGACAGGGGACGAAGAAACTAAAATTTACCGCATCGAGGAGTAAAGACAATGAACAGATGAAAAGGGGAAAAGGAAAAAAAAAAACAAAGGTATAAATGAGAAGGGGAGAATCCAAGAAGAGCGGGACAAATTTCAAAAAGAAAGAAAAGAAAAAACTTTTAGAATTCTCCTCAGGATAAGCGATTCGACAGTGGCAGACAACGATTGAGACGAAACATTGCGAATGTGAATGTACTTAGAAATCATGACTGCTGACGGGGTGCGCACAATTAGGTCGTCTTCAATGAGCGAACCAATGTTACAGTCTGTCTTACGAACCAAAAAGACCTTCATGACACTAATTTAATGTGACTGAGGTACAGTCACTCATATAACTTCTTGGATGTCCGGGTGTTTGAGAGAGATTTCCATTTCACCCCCTTTCTGGATGACAGGTGTCTGGGAGTGCGAATGTTCAGCTACCTCACTCTGCCGTAGAAAGTGTCGGTGCGTGCCCGTCTTACGTCACTATACAGACCCGTTGTCCAGAAAGGGGTGGGATGGAATGCAGCTTTATGCCCGGAGACATACATGCACTTCAACATTCTTTTGAGGTCTGGGCCAAGATGGAACTTCTTTCATTCCTTGATAATCCGAAAATTGTAAGTTAAACAAGGGCGCAGTTTTTACGTATGTATGCTTGTTAAGTCCCAAAAATTACGTATGTATGCTTATTAAGTCCCAAATACAAATTTAAGATAGTTTTTTAATTGTTATGAGGTGAAACCATTGTTGGCCTCCTGAATGTATATTAAATATCTCTGGTTTTTTTCCTAATTTCATATAATATTTCAATGGAAAGTTGTAAGAAAAAGGGATGGAAGAGGTTACTACTCTCTTTTACCTAGTTTTCAAGACTTTTAACGGTTGGCCAACGGTTTATTTTTTTATTTTATATAATTTTCCAGAGACAACCAGATAGATGGACACACACACACACATATATATACACGTACATATCGAGTATATTTTGATCACGGTCTGAATTTGATAACAATAAGCTACAATCCTTCCGTAATGGAAGGTTTAATGGCCCGGAATCCATATAGCTTATAAAAAAGCAATCAAAACAGGACACAAAAAATCTCTCCTCAAATCAATGAACCGGTTTCATATGAATAAAAGCGGCTGTGCGAGTGAGCAAATGTTAAAAATAGAATTCATCGTACTTCCAGAGTTTTATATATAGCACTGGTTTCGTTTCGTTGCTTTTTCATGATTAGCTCGATCCAGAAATAGGACTGAATACTCTTTATGCTCTTCCTTTGTTCTTGTCTGGTTTGTATGTTTTTTTTTTTTCCTTACGTTGCACGGAACCAGAGGTTATTCAGCAACGGGACCAACAGCTTTACTTGGCTTCCGAACCACGTCGAGAGCGAACTTCTATCACCAGAAATACACATCTCTCACACCTCAATGGGATGCACGAGAATCTAACTCGCGGCCCCCGAGGTGGTGGGACAAGGCCACACCGATCACGCTACTGAGGCGCTCCTTTGTGCTTGATCTCCATTACAGAATTTATCTTGTTACTCTTTGCCTATGTTTATAAAAGAATGAATAACAATTTACAGTATTTCAATATGACTTGCATTCTTTACCTAAAAATGTGCTTAGGGATATGGACTAGCCCTCAATGTGATTCAAAGTCAGTTTTGAATATTAACAGTTAATGATGTAAATAGCTTCTTTGCCTAAAAATGTGCATAGGGCTATGGACTGGCCTTCAATGATTCAAAGTCAATTTTGAATATTATCAATTCACGATGCTAATAGCTAGTAATTTTTTGGCAAGAAATAACTTGTCATCTAGTTCGAAAAGTGACAGGACAGGCCGAAACATTCTGACAGATCGTTCACGATTCATTAGATTATGTGCTCAGTTATTCACTGATGGACTTTTGACTTATTAATATAAAAGAGAGTGGTGTCTCTAAGTGAAATCGTCGCGTGACCAATATGTTCTACGGTGATCATCCACAAGAAAGGGGGCGAGGGTCGTCTTAATTACGTGTTAAATGGATCATCACCTTTTAAATAATTAATTTATTATGCTCTAATTGGGGTGTGGTCTGCTTTTTTAAATGCTCCACTAAATGAGGGGATTAAATGGTTGAATTGCCACTAATCTTGGTCATAATTTGAGATGACGTTATTTC
Source organism: Macrobrachium nipponense (assembly GCF_015104395.2). Taxonomy (NCBI): domain Eukaryota; kingdom Metazoa; phylum Arthropoda; class Malacostraca; order Decapoda; family Palaemonidae; genus Macrobrachium; species Macrobrachium nipponense. Next base: position 2,132,912 of record NC_087207.1, on the reverse strand, counting down.
CATTACGTTTCCTCTTACCTCCTTATGAAGAGATGGGAGTTTTAGTTGGTGAAATCAACACTGATGTGAATTATCATAGCTGGTATTTTTATTTTAGATCTTCGTTCAGATTTTACTTTTAAAAGAGTCTATGAGTTAATCAGCGCACTGAATAAATTTCCCTGTTGCATCTAAGATCACAATATGACTAATTTATGTATACTAATTGACACCGGTAATCAAATGAAAGACAAAACAATTAAATTAATTTACCCGGGACAGGAGTAGGAGGTGCAGTAAGATGCACCAAAACGCTGAAAATAAGCCTAAACAAATAGACAAACATTAGGTCTGTACACTTAAAGAAATAGAAGATGAATGAGGTTTTAACGCAGCATGAACCTTTTTTCTTCTGTACGAAAAATAGTCCCGAATTTGTTCAAATGTGTTTTGACATCCAGGGCTGCTTCCTTTCTATAGTTTCGGTGTTTTAGTACTAGTTTCGGTCTCTTAAGTACTATAGTAGATTCACATCATCCGTGCATTTGATGTCTAGGCCAGTCCCTTACGACGCTCCTGATTGGATGTTAATAAGCCAATCACAGGGCTGGAAACTCTCAGTCTCTCGAAAGAGTTCACATAGGCAGGATGTATGTTCCACCTCTCCAGAGGGATATGTCTTTCAAAGGTATCCCTCAAGGGAGGTAGAACATACATCCTGCCCATGAGAATTCTCCATCGAGGTCAAAGCTAAGCAGCTCTCTCTCTCTCTCTCTTCTCTCTCTCTCTCTCTCTCTCTCTCTCTCTCTTTCTTTTTATATATACATATTTTGTGTGTAGGGAGGGCGAGGGAGAGAGAGAGGTTAGTGCCGTCAGCTCACCTCATGCGGTGCACTGTAGGCATGACTTAAGGTACTTTGCAGCATCCCTTAGGCCCCAAGCTGCAACCCCTGTCGTTCCTTGTACTGCAAAGCCTTTCATATTCTCTTTCTTCCATCTTACTTGACTTTCAAACCTTTTGCTGTCAATTTCCGTTTCAGCGCTGAATGACCTCACAGGTCCAAGGGCTTAGCCTTTGGCCTAAATTCCATATTCAGTTCAGCTCTTACCTCTTGTTCATCTTTCTTCACGCATAATAAGAGAAAGGGCTGGTCATATCAATTTTGAGCTGAACAGTGAATGAAGTCCTGAGTCATTAGCAGGGGGTGGGGGGGGGGAGAGCAGGGCGTTCTCGTACCTTTGTAATAATCGAGGTACTATGGTATTATTGTGTGTTTATAGTGCTGCTCCCGCTAAGCTATTGCTTATATATATATATATATATATATATATATATATATATATATATATATATAATCTAAGGACTATATTCTGGTGGACTAACTTCCACCCTTGTCAAGTAGTGGATGTTAGTCCACCGAATATATAGTCCTTAGCTTTAGCCAATGCTTCAATGGGCCTTTTATAACTTAAGACGTATCCTGTTTTAACAAAAGAATTATATATATATATATATATATATATATATATATATATATATATATATATATAAGTCATATCACATTTCCGTGATCATATACATATATCGAGCTACAATGTCCTTTAATATCTAATTCGCTTTACCTCTGAATTAATATATTTTCATATATGCTTAACCGAAGGGGAATTTTTTTCTCGATAATAGACTTGCCTGGACCAGGGCGCGAACCCGTGGATCCTTTCAAATCCATGCACTGACGTTCGTGGATTTGAAAGGATCCATGGGTTCGCGCCCTGGTCCAGGCAAGTCTATTATCGAGAAAAAAATTCCCCTTCGGTTAAGCATATATGAAAATATATTAATTCCGAGGTAGAGCGAATTAGATATTAAAGGACATTGTAGCTCGATATATGTATATGAATCACGGAGATGTGATATGACTTATAGATTGGCTACGTGCTGTCAAAAGCACTACAAACGCTACCGGAGTCGAGGTGGGTTGATGTTGTCTCCAAACCAACTAATTACCTGCGCGCGAAAGGTACTTGAGGGTGAGAGGCGACATGAACTTTTAGCCTCTTGCGGTGGTGTAGTTGGAAAAGCTTTACGGACGTTCCTGGATTTGAAAGGATCCACGGGTTCGCGCCTGTCCAGGCAGTCTATTATCGAGAAAAAATTCCCCTTCGGTTAAGCATATATGAAAATATATTAATTCCGAGGTAGAACGAATTAGATATTTAAGGACATTGTAGCTCGATATATACATATATATATATATATATATTATAATCTATATATATATATATATATAGTATATATATGTATATATATGTAAAAATATATTACAAAAATTATTTTACAGTTACAGTTTTTTGCGTGCCTGCCAATACCTTTATTCTAGCCTTACTGAAATAATAAAAAAAAATATATATAACTTAGCAAGAACCACCGTCCTCATGGCATAATTTGATTGCCCCTCCAAACATCTCATCAATTTCAGCAGTTATTATGTGTTTGCCAATCAGCCGAAACTTTGGCATCACTTTTCCCTCTCTGGAGAAAAACGAGGTTAGTCCGGAGGTTGTTTACATTTCACTCTGCCTCTCATTACCCATCGAACGAGGTAAGGTACTGGACAGGGTTGGTGATTTTTTTTATAAAAAAAAAAATATAATAATAAACATTTTTAAAAAATGAAAAATACAAAAAATCAGTTATTTATTTGATTTTTTATTTATTTGATATTTCCATTTATTTTTATATTTGTTAGATGTTTTATCTTTTTTAATATTAAATGTTATTCTATTTTTTCATTTATTTCATTTTTTTGAGTGATTAATTGATTTTTTTTTAGGTGTTTTTTCAAATAAATAAATAAATAAATAAATAAATAAATAAATAAATAAATAAATAAATAAATAAATAAATCAATAAAAATCTCAGTAATTTATTTGATTTTTTTACTTTATATTTTCATTTATCTTTTTTATTTGTTAGATTTGATCATTTTTTTAAATAAATAAAATAAAAAATCTGTTATTTTATTTTTTGTTTGATTGATTTATTTTGTTAGGTGTTTTTTTCAATCTTTATTTCCTCAAAATATATCTTATGACTGAATTGCTATTGATTTATCTTTTAGGTTTCCAGGTCTGGTCTAAAGTAAGTACTTGCAATTTTTTTATATCAAAATAAATAGATGCAGCACAGTTATGCTTAACTTTTTATTAACCTCTAAACCATATTTTTCCACTTTTTATTAACCTCTAAACCATATTTTTCCATTTGTTTGCTTTCATTTAAAAAATAAAAAAAGATAAAAAAAAGCATGATTTTTTTTAATGAAAAAATCAATGATTTAACCACTTGATTAAATCAGTTTGATTTAATCATTGCCAACCCTGTCTACTGACGAGAATCTTCAGGGGAAGACTCGAGGACAGAGTTAGA
>NC_087207.1:2107003-2124503 GCF_015104395.2 Macrobrachium nipponense | reverse complement strand
CTCTCCAATTCTCGTCTTCTTCAGCGCGTTACTTTTCCTTTTTCTGATGTGTTCATGTTAGTTTTTAATTTCTCTTTATTTCGTTTAAGAGTGAATATTTAGGTGGGTATCATTGAGGTGTGGGATCTACTTCTTTTAAGGTGACCTTGTAACGCCGTCTAACCGTCTTTGCCATAGTTGATTCACATCAACCGTGCATCCGATGTCTAGGCCAGTCCCTTACGACGCTCCTGATTGGCTGTTGATAAGGCAATCACAGGGCTGGAAACTCTCATCAGTCTCTCGAGAGAGTTCACATAGGCAGGATGTATGTTCCACCTCTCCTGAGGGATGCGTCTTTCAAGAGAGGTGGAACATATATCCTCCCTATGTGAACTCTCTCGAGAGACTGAAAGTTTCCAGCCCTGTGATTAGCTTATCAACAGCCAATCAGGACCGTCGTAAGAAACTGGCTTAGACGTCAAATGCACGGCTGATGTGAATCTACTAAAAGATGTAATAAAATCAAATCAATAGTCGTCTAATTGTGAGATTTGGCGTTTCTTGCCAGCTATCGAATTCGCTTCCCTTTTATGTATTTCTCTTACTATTTTGGAGGTTTTTTGTTGTTTTATTTTATGAGTCTTACATCTCACCTTGGGTATCCATAATGTCAAAAACCATGGTAATAAAAGAGAGGGTCGAGGTACCTTCATTTTACAGAGCGGTAATGAGTTTTTAGTTTTCTACAAAAGAGAAAACTATCGAGATGGCTTTGTCTGTCGGTCCGCATCTTGTCTGTCTGTCAGCTCTCAGATCTTAAAAACTGCTGAGGCTAGAGGGCTCCAAATCGGTATGTTGATCATCCACCCACCAATCATCAAACCAAAATTGCAGCCCTCTAGCTAAAGTAATCTTTATTATTTAAGGTTAAAGTTAGCCACAATCGCACGTCTATACGTACTAAAAACAAAGGCCACCGCCGGCCGTGGCTGGAAGTTTCATACTGCATTATACGCTGCACAGAAAACTCGATTTTGCCGAAGGAAATTAGGCGCATTTTTTACTTGCTAAGAGTTTTGTTTCTATGGTGTTTTGACGTTGCATGGAACCAGTGGTTATTCAGCAACGGGACCAATGGCTTTACGTGACTTCCGAACCAAGTCGAGAATGAACTTCTGTCACCAGAAATACACATCTCTAACCCCTCGGTGGAATGTCCGAGAATCAAACTCGCGAGAACACCGATGTGGAAGACCAGACCATACCGATCACAGCCACTGAGGCGCTGATACTTGTTAGACTAGTATGTTGTTATTACGTTTGATATTCCATTATTTATAAACAACCAAGACACGCTGCCAAAACAGTCTTGTCTATTATTCGCAGACGTTTTGTCGTGAAGACTAACTACGAGCTTTATACCAAGGTCAAGAGAGTACAGCTCTAGACCTTCCTTTATACGGTCTGAGTCACGCGAAGTGACAGAGACGCGTATCATCAGAAAGTAAGCAAAATCACAAAAAAAAAACTTAAAAAAAAAAAAAAAAAAAAAAAAAAAAAAAAAAAAAAAAAAAAAAAAAAAAAAAAAAAAAAAAAAAAAAAAAAAAAAAACTGACCTTTCGTGTAAAATAGTAAACCGCCCACTGGACCAATTGTAAATGGACTAATTTGTAAATGACGACGGTTATGGAGTAAATATGTGATGCGAATTCTCAGCCAAAAATAAATTTCTCTGTTCAACCTTTTCGTCACTCGTGAGTTCGTGAGTTTCTTCTCCCAATTAGAAGGAGACGCTGACACGTCGAGGACCTTTGTCATTCTTGTATTTCGTCTCTTCTTGCTGGCTTTTATTATTATCTATTTTTTTTTTTTTTTTGAGTTTATGAGAGGCCTCTCCGTATGGAGTAACGAAGACGGTGTTGTGCGAGGTTAGTTATTTTTTCATCGTCACTTTTTTTTTAATTATTATTTTTCAAGTCTAGTAATAGAAAATTTATATTTGGCGTTTATTTCATGTACGTTTAACTTACGATTTAACTAACAATTATGTCCCAGAGAACGAGAGATTTAACCCAAATCCGCATGATCTTTACATATACACACACACACACACACACACACACACACACACACATATATATATATATATATATATATATATATATATATATATATATATATCTATATATATGTGTGTGTGTGTGTGTGTGTGTGTGTGTGTGTATGTATATATGGTACATACATACATGTATATATACATACACACACACATAATGTAGTCTGTCATTTTAAAGCCTACTTACTGGTTCCTGATTCTAGTTAACAGGGAACAATATCAATTTAATTTCCTTTTTCTCTTAGTTTCTTTTCTTTACGTCAGCTCTCTCTCTCTCTCTCTCTCTCCTCTCTCTCTCTCTCTCTCTCTCTCCCCAGTATAAAATTGTTCACCCTAAATTTAAAACACAGCAACACCAGTGAAAAAAAATTGATTAAATAAGTAAAGCTGTGAAGGATAAGCTTTTTAGGCACAGATCATCAACACTACAATATCCCACACATCCTTTCTCTATGAAGAGGCCAATTCTTTCTTTTGCTCAAAATAATACTTTTCACAGTTGGGTCCTTAGATATACAGAAAAAGAGAGAGAGAGAGAGAGAGAGAGAGAGAGAGAGAGAGAGAGAGAGAGAGAGAGAGAGAGAAACAGTAGATCCGTTTCTGAAATGCAAGGACAATTGAAGCACCTATACATCTTCAACTTCAAGTAGTCTTTTTGAATTCATTGATAATTCAAAAATAGAGATGATATAACAAAAACTCGCATAAAAACGGAAGAGAGATACTTTTCAAATCCCGCTCAAAATTCAATTTCATAATCAAACGTTCTTTGCTGAAAAAATTAGCAGAAAGTTAAATAACTTATCGTCAAACGTTTCTCACGGGTTATGATAAAAGAAAACTCCCATAAGTTTGTTGTCCCTCATCCCACGTAACTAACGATGTCACTTTCGTTTTATTTTTGTAAATAAGGATCAAATTAATCCTCTCGACTTGATTAATGAGTTGACAAGCCTGCTGATCGTTAAATCCTGTGCGTCTTTTCCCCGCCAGCTGATTAATTAAGTGTCCCGTCATTTTTCCTGGATCACGTAATAGACGTGATGAATACCGACGTACTACGAAAAGTTACGGTATCGAAATAAGTTCTTCATAACAACTTGAAATATTCATTAAAAAAATATAGATATCCTGAGGGTATTTATCTTTCTCTTTCTCTCTCTCTCTCTCTCTCTCTCTCTCTCTCTCTCTCTCTCTCTCTCTCTCTCTCTCAGTCACGTAATGTATTTTATAGCAATAATAGATGCAACAAGCTGCTTTCCAAAGTAAACAGTACCTATAGTTCGATATGTGTGGCAAACATAATCAGCTGTAAACTACTTACCACTTGAAGTAATCTGTTCTTGCTTGAATATAGACATCACCTTTTCATTTCCGTTTTATACAGAAGTATAATTTAATTGATGAAATATGAACAAAAAACGGGCTGAAGTTGCCCAGACCTATAATAACTGTTTTCAGAACTGTGGTAATTTAATGGGTTAAGAACTGTGGTAATTTAATAGGAAGATATGAAAATGAGGGGAATGATCTTGCATTCTGTTTCGCTGAGTTAAAATCATCATTCTCGTTGAATGTTCCATTTTCTACAAAAAGTATAATTTAATTGATGGAAATATTAAACGCATGACCTCAGATGAACAAAAAACGGGCTGAAGTTGCCTAGACTTATAACAGCACTGGTAATTTAATAAGAAGATATGAAAATGAGGGGGGTTACGTTGCATTCTTTTTGGTTGAGTTAAAATCATCATTCTCGTCGGCTGGACTAATTTGAAATACAGCAATAAAGTAGGTTTGTCTTTCATCGGAGATGACATTTTTTTTGTTAGAGGCGACACAAAGAGAACGAGGCTTTTGTGTTTTTTTCCAAAGAATGAGCGGGTTCTGTGTGTATATATAACCAGGTTACAAGAATGTGTGTATAGTAAACCGCCTCTGGATCTCCTCTCCTCTCGCATGAATGCATATCGACAGAGCCATTTGCAAACTGCCTACGAGAACAAAACACCGAATGCTACTGAGCGTTAGGAAAGGAAAATACCATTCATGTAGAAATTGATGTTTTTCCATTTGACTCTGTTGTTGTTGATTTTTTTATCAGAAACAGCAGACATGTGTGCTTCATATGAAACGCGTTTCACGGCTTGTTTGTTTGTTTGTTTTTTATCTTTTTACGATTTCTGTCGTAACATCATCGTAAAGTGATTGGATGAGCATCAATTAAGTGAATTGTTTTTCATATGCTTGAGTATTTACCCATTTACGTACAAAACTTAAGTGCAAGTATAATATAAATATATATATATATATATACTATATATATAAATATATATATATATATATATACCTATATAAATATATATATATATATATATATATATATATATATATATATATATATATGTATTATGCATGTATATCATAGATTTATATATATGTGTATAAATAAATATATATATATATATATATATATATATATATATATATATATATATGTATATATATATATATATATATATATAGATATATAGATATATACATATATATAGTATATATATATATATATATATATATATATATATGAATATATAGATATAGATATAGATGTATATATATATATATATATATATATCTATATATCTATATCTATATATATATATATATATCTATATATATATATATATATATATATATATATATATATATATATATATATATATATATATATAGTATATGTAATATACACATATATATATCTATATATATATATATATATATCTACATATATCTATATATATATATATATATATATATATATATATATATATGTATATATATATATATATATATATATATATATATATATATATATATATATATATATATATATATATATATGAGATATATATATGAGAAAATAATGAAAGCAAATGGTAAAAGTAATGCAATCTGCAAGGCCACATGTCAAACTCACATCAAAAGTTATCAAAAAACGGTACTATTCACTTACAGTGAATAGTACGGTTTTTTTTTTTGTTTTTTTTACTGAGAAATTGCTGAAATTAAAAACATTTGATTAAACCAAGGCAGGGAATTTTGGCAGACCAGAGTATAACCAACAAAGTGGGATTCCGGTCGTGCCGAGTAAATCAGGTTTTGCGGAGGATCCTCGATTTTCGACCACAAATATGTGTTGCTGCCTTTTCCGGAGCGGAATTGTTCTTCTCTCTGGGCGAACGAAAGGCAAAGGGAACTGAACACTCGTATCCGAAAAGGCTCCTGCGCCAACGTTCGTGTTTGGTGTTCTTCCAGCAACATTTAATCCTTTTCCCTCATTGCTGAATCTCTTTCGCACAATGTTTATACTGTAAACTTCCCCCAAATATACGAGAATGTTTCAGTTTGACAGGACTCGACAGGGCAATTTGCAGGCTGCAGGAAAGAACAATATGGCCTTTTAGGTGGGACATTGTTTAAAATAAAGATGAATTTTTTCCTCCGATTTCCCTCCACTGTTTGTTGTAGTTCACTGAAAAAAAAAATGGATTGGGCATCATTTCGCTGTTTCTGTGTCAGCCCTAATTATGTATAACGCGTATAGAACCATGCAGAAAAATCATATTTCCTTTAACATTTCCAATTTGTAGTCCGTAGAGAAAAAGTAGATTCAATTCCCTTTTACTCGTTTTGTTACAGTTCTGGGGACATCTTATGCTACAATAACTAAATACATAAAAAAAAAAAAAAAAACTTTTTCACCCCATGGTTTGTTTGCAGCTTCCAGAGAAAACTGGATGAAATTCAGTGTTATTCTTTTGAAGCCCAACTTTTCCTTTCATAACAGGAATTCATATCCACTTCACGTCGAAGACATTGAGTTATTCCTGTGGTTAAACAACGTGCAGGAAATTACTGCAAATTTTGTTGACTCACTTAACTATGATGACACCAAAATAATCTTGAAAATCCTTGAAAAGAAAATCTAATCAGTTGTTTTAAAAGAGATGTAATAGCAGAAGAGAGTGTCATAAAAGATGTGCAACTGATACATCTATAAGGAATACTAGTTGAAAAATAAAAGTTTCAGGTTTATGTTTGAAAATACAGCATTAAACAATTTATTGGCAACTTCAAAATGGACTATGATTATGGAGCATTCAGCTTTCCGTGTTGAATTCAAATTTTCCATAATTCATCCCAGTACTATACATCGTTTTCGGAAATTCGGCGCTACAAACCCTTCAGTAGCTAGAGTAAAAGGAAAATTGGTCTGAATATATCAAAGAAGGAAAACTGATGAAAAATGGTGAGAACACGAAAGAAAAACTATCATGGATGAAAATTGGAAAGAATGAACAGAAAAAAAATTCTGTTCAGTTAAAGGAACGTTTAATGAAATCAACTTTTACAAAAAGTAACAGCAGGAGATTTGGTATATGAGAGAGAGAGAGAGAGAGAGAGAGAGGAGAGAGAGAGAGAGAGAGAGAGAGAGTTATTTCCTTTTCTTTTGATATGTAAATGAAATAAATAGAACGAAAAAAAAATCGAAATGTTATTTTTAATGAAATCATAGTTATATTTGTTCACGCGCTAAAATAAATATTTCACGCCATTCAGACATTCAAAATGAATTAAACTTGTTATTGGAGATTCAAATGAACGCCACTGTAAGGCAAAATGATTTTTTTTTTTTTCAGAGCAAACTATGAAATAGGAGACAATTTGATTTTGTAAAGCCTTATAAAAGCATGGAATGACTTCGTATGCTTGCTAGCACAAACACGCAACACACACACACACACACGTGTGTGTGTGTCTGTGTTTGTATGCGTGTGTACGTGTGAGCGATTGTCAGTATTATTCATTCACAACAGAATGATTCCAATTATCATTATTCCTAATGATATGGCCAAGGAAATGTAATCCACCCTCAGTGGTAATAATTAATAGTTTTCCTTCAATATCTTGCCTTATGTAGATCATTCGTAACTCTGGAGCCTATATTCATCTGTAAGGTTACGAAAAAAAAAATAAATAAACAGTACCTTCCTGAAAAATTCTAAGCGTCTTTAAAAAGAACATTTTCAAATCTACCTTGATAGGGATAAAGAAAGTTTCCTACAGGGGAATAATTTAATTCTCCCGCGAACAAGAATGCCGTGTCCATTGTTGGTCATTATCTTATGGAACGAAAAGTCCTCCTTATTTTGGTAACTGTGATTTTCTAAACTCTGAAAATAATCCTTGGTTTTCTGCAAAATAATTCCTCAATACTGAAGGGATGAAATGACGTCCGAAACAAAATACTATATTGCAACTCAGTGGCGTGATCAGCATGGTCTTGGCCTGCCCCCTCAGTGACCGCGAGTTCGATTCTCGGGCATTCCATTGAGGAGTGAGAGATATGCACTTCTGGTGATAGAAGTTCACTCTCGACGTGGTTCGGAAGTCACGTAAAGCCGTTGGTCCCATTGCTGAATAACCACTGGTTCCATGCAACGTAAAAACACCATACAAACAAACAAACAAACAAAAACACTATATTGAGTGTAACTGAAAATATGGAAGAATAGAAAATATATAGGTATATAGAATGAAACTGATTAACAGTATACCCAATAAAAGAAATTATACACCTTTCTAATAATAAAATTCAAATCATGTGAAGAATATGAGCCTACATGTACGTTAACAGACCTTGAGGTGGCACATGAAAAATAAAGTTTCTGATAAGTCATTTGCTAGATTTGTGAAAAAGTATATAAATATGGAGAGAGAGAGAGAGAGAGAGAGAGAGAGAGAGAGAGAGAGAGAGAGAGAGAGAGAGAGAGAGATATTTTTAGCTGGATCCAACTTCAGGATGATTTTAGGTCAACTGATAATACACATTGCACAGAATATATGGATTTCAAGGATTCATATCGTTTATTTGTTTGTATGGTGTTTTTAAGTTGCATGGAACCAGTGGTTATTCGGCAACGGGACCAACGGCTTTACTTCACTTCTGAACCACGTCGAGTGTGAACTTCTATCATCAAAAATCATATCGTTTATGCCTCATATATCCCAGCAAATTAGTTGACAAATTAATACAATTTTCTCCAAAAAAATAAAAAACTTGAATCAAATGATCAAAGATTACAGCATTTCCAAGAATGGACATCGTTTTGCAAATGCCATATTTCATGTATAATTTAGGTTCCTGAATTTCTTCAAAGAAAACTCGAGTTTCAGACATGATCAATACCATATTCATATTACTGTCATTTTTACATGGCTCAGTTCTTCATTCGCTTGACAAAGTTGTAAATTTCGTTTTTGAATTACTGACTCTTGAAGAAATGACATATTAAAGTTTTACTGAGAATGCATCGCTGTTTTTTATTTCATATTTCTCTTTACTGTTACCAATTTTGTATTTTCTTTGCAAGATAATAATAATAATATAATAATAATAATAATAATATAATAATAATAATAATAATAATAATAATAATAATAATAATAATAATAATAATAATAAGTTTTGTTAAAAATGGTTGCTGCTTCAGCAATATTAATTTTGTAGAGAGTCTTCTCTATTTTTCTGATGAGAGAGAGAGAGAGAGAGAGAGAGAGAGAGAGAGAGAGAGAGAATTATATAAGCAATAATAAACCAAAATAACTCAACCGAAATTTACCATGCCCTTTGGTGAGTTGCTAGCCAGTCTAAGCAACAACGAGAAAGCCGTCATCAGAAAAATAGAGAAGACTCCTAAAAAATTAATAGTGCTGAAGCAGCAAACATTTTTAACAAAACATGTCTACGAGAGGGTCTCCTTCCGAAATAATAATAATAATAATAATAATAATAATAATAATAATAATAATAATAATAATAATAATAATAATAATAATAAAAATAATAATATAATTCAACACGGAAAGGACCTTCGGTGTCAGGATGCCAGAAAACTTCCAATCATTCATTCATTCATTCATTCAACACGGAAAGCTGAATGCTCCATTACCATTGTTCATTTGGAAGTAGTCCAATCCTATGCTGTATTTTTATTCATAAACGTGACACTTTTTTTTTTTTATTGTATTGCTTAATTTTTTTGTCACATGGTTTGAATGTTGAACTGAATTTTTTTAATGCTTATAGATGTATCAGTTGCACATCTTTTATGACACTCTCTTCTGCTGTTACCTCTCTTTTAAAACAACCGATTAGGTTTTCTTTTCAAGGATTTTTAAGATTATATTGTCGTCATCATAGTTAAGTGAGTCAACAAAATTTGCAGTAATTTTCTGCACGTTGTTTAAACACAGGAATTACTCAACGTCTTCGACGTTAAGTGGAAATGAATTCCAGTTATGAGAGGAAAAGTTGTGCTTTAAAGAATAACACTGAATTTAATCTAGTTTTCTCTGGAAGCTACAAACAAACTGTGGGGTGAAAAAGAGGTTTTTCTTTTTCTGTATTTAGTTTTTGTAGCAAAAGATATCCCCAGCACTGTATCAAAACGAGGGAAAGGGAATTGCATCTACTTTTTCTCTTCGGACAACAAATTGGAAATGTTAAAGGAAATATGATTTTTGTACATCGTTCTATACAGCGTTATACATTACTAGGGCTGAAACAGAAACAGCGAAATGATGCTCAATCCATTTTTTTTTCAGTGAACTACAACAAACAGTGTAGGGAAATGGGAGGAAAAAATCATCTTTATTTTAAACAAACTCCCACCTAAAAGGCCATATTGTTCTTTCCTGCAGCCTGCAAATTGCCCTGTCGAGTCCTGTCAAACCGAAACATTCTAGAATATTTGGGGGAAGTTCACAGTATAAACAGTGTGCGAAAGAGATTCAACAATGAAGGAAAAGGATTAAATGTTGTTGGAAGGACACCAAACACGAACGTCGGCGGACGAGACATTTCGGATACGAGTGTTCAGTTTTAACCCTTTGGCCGTTTCGTTTCGCCCAGAGAGAACGAAACAATTCCGCTCCGGAAAAGGCAGCAACGCATATTTTTGGTCGAAAATCGAGGATCCTCCGCAAAACCTGATTTACTCCGCGTAACCGGAATCCCACTTTGTTGTTCATACTCTGGTCTGCCAAAATTCCCTTCCTTGGTTTAATGCAATGTTTTTAATTCCAGTAATTTCTGAGTAAAAAAGAATATTACTTTCAGGAATTAACAATTTTTTAAAAAATTAACTAAAGGAACACTTATCGTTCCAAGTGAGCCGTCTCTTTACGTAGTCACTACTGCAAGTGGATTGAGACGTGGAGGTGGATGGAACACGAAGGAGAGGAGAGAGGAGAGATTGCCTTAGAGATGATATGAGGGAGAAGGGGTTACGAAAGGAAATGACACAGGACAGATGTAAATGGAAGAGACTCATTAAAAACGGCGACCCCGAACAGGGATAAAGCTGGGAAGTAGAACTGTAAGCGGATTGAGATCAGGTAGGTTCGAAAGGTTTAACAGGAGGAAAACCTCAAAGCAGTTGCTCTATAAAATAACTTTTAGGAAAGGCTGGATAGCAAGATAGAAGATAATATGAATGGAGGTACAGTAAAAGAAATGAATGGGGTTGCAGCTAGGGTCCGAAGGGACGCTGCAAAGAACCTTTGGTAATGCCTACAGTGCACCCCGTGAGATGCGCTGATGGCACTACGGAGGAAATCTTTGCTTAAAGATCACCACATAACATCTGAGTCGAGGATTACTGAATAACATAACCACGGTTAAGGTATGAAATAATAGCAATGAAAAAACAAGAAAAAAAAATAAGTGTCCATAAAAATGAATTCAATGATATCGCCTCGTCTGTCAAATGTTTTCGAATTGAGATAATAAGTAATTTTTGTGACCGTTATATTATATTTCTATAGAAGCTTGTTAATGCAACGATCATGGCAACATATCAGCTGTGTGAATTGTGGCAAATAAACATTTGATCGTTTGTGTTTAGTAGAAGAGCTTTTCGCAAACAATAATGATTGATGCTGATGAATTGTTTTGGTGCCAAACATTGAATGTTTTATCTTTTTAATTTATTTATTGGTCCACGAATATTATTCATAAATTTTATACGTTGCAATAACTAGCGTGCGGTTTATGTCATCTTGTCCATTGCACTGACGCGGGATTGGCCATAAAATAAGTGGATAACACTTCTGTTTGCTTCTAACATTCCTATTCGTACACTTTTTTTTTTTATGAGCAGAGCTTCCGAAAAGTCTAAGAGCCACAGAGAGAGAGAGAGAGAGAGAGAGAGAGAGAGAGAGAGAGAGAGAGAGAATAATTTGAAGTTCTCGTTCAAGAACACCATACATTTCGGATATCTTATTACTTATTTTGACCACATACCATAAATTGTATATATATATATATATTATATATATATATATTATATATATATATATATATATATATATATATATATATAGACTTCAGGAGGGTCCATGATACACATGTTGTTTAAAAAGGCCATGTTTTATTAACAGCAAAGAAACGTTTCGCACTACTCAGTGCATCATCAGTCTGTCAAAAGTAAAAGACACAATAAAATACATTATTAACATAAAAAGGAATTCACAAGGTAATTAAAATTTACAAGTTAAAACAATAAAAAGTAAAAGAGTATAAAAAGTACATAAAACAGAAACCAAAAAGAGACTACCAAAAACACCAACCATCTATAAGCAGGAGAGAAGAGGGAATGACATACAATGACGTCCAGGGCCAGACGACAACTATGCCAGATACAAAGAAAGTTCCTGGAAGAATATTACTATTGAGAGAGGGAACCAGTCTTTTAATATATAACGATTCTAAAGTTGTTAAGTGATCTGGTCCCTTACATAACCAATTATTGAAAAGTGTTGTTTCAGGACTTCGGTTTTACATAATGCGGCATGATTTCTAATATTAGAAAATTCTGGCTGCTTAATTCTTTGGCCAGTGCGAAAGCTAAAACCCAAATGACTGCAATATCTGGACCTGCAGTAACCTCCGTGTCGATCCAACGTAAGCGCCCTGACATCCAGGGCATGTGAATTTATAAACCACTTGGATCGCATGAAGGACTGCAGGCGATCTTTGAAATTAAAAAATGATCCTATTGTACATGGGTTGTTAGAGATCAGTTTTACGTTAAGACAGGGGATTTCCTGTTCAATTATTCTTGTGAGATTTAAAGAGAATTTAGAGTCAGTCATATACGGGATTGAGGCATAGAATAATTTTTTTTGGGACATCAAAGTTGACTGTTGGAGGTTGTAAGAACTGTGTTAATAACTTATTGGTGATTTTATGAACTATATCTTGTGGATAGGAGTTTATCTTGAAAAAGTTTGAATAAAAAGACTATTTCTTTGTGAAATATTTGCCAAGTTGAAGAATATTTTAGAGCTCTATGGACCAAGGTGTAGATGGTATTAAGTTTGAAAGAATATTGACAGGAGCTATAGTAGTTATTGGCTAAGCCCGTATATGTCCGCTTTCTATAAACAGAAGTAGTGAACTCGGAATTATGTCTCGTTACATTAATATCTAAAAATGGAAGACTACCTTCGCTCTCTACCTCCATGGTAAATTGAATGTTTGGATGAAGTTGATTAATATATTCCAAAAATAAAGAACATTGCCAAGAGTGCTGGAACAAGACAAAAGTGTCATCAACATATCTGCGATAAAAAGACGGTTTAAAATTATGATTACACTCGTTTAAAAACTTTCATTTCAAGGTCAGACATAAAAAAGAGTTAGCAAAATGGGGCCCAGAGGTGACCCCATGGCAACACCATCGACCTGCGAATAGAGTTGCTTATTAAAAATGAACATTGAATCTTGCACTGCAAGTTCATGTAGTTGTTTAAAGATTGATCTGTTAAAACCATGAAAAACTGTATCTTCGCTAATAAAAACCTTATCTAGAATAATATTGATCGTTTCATTAAGTGGGACATTAGTGAAGAGACTCTACATCAAAACTTATTACCATGTATAGTCTCCATCTTGGTTGGTAATTTGCTGTTGGAATTCGTAACTATTTTTTAAAGAAAATTCATTGCTACTATAGTTCAGAAAGTAAACCGGCTAAAAGTTTGGAGATAGAGAACGAAGGACTATTATAGGCAGCCATAATGGGTCTAAGAGGTATATTAGGCTTGTGAATTTTGGGTTGGCCATACAAAATACTGAAAGAAGAGCCAGTCACAAATAGTTGTTGATATGTGGTCTCATTAATAATATTTTCACTTTTAATTTTCCTTAATAATCTATTGATTTTATCTTCCCTTTTGTATATGTCGAGAAAAGTGGGTTCACCATGAGCTTTAAATTTGGTGGTATCAGACAAGATATTTTCCATTTTTTCCACATAATCGTTCTTATTCAGAATCACAATTGAATGATGTCGTCCCCAAATTTGTCCGATTCAATTATACAAATCTTCTCTTTACAAAACAACACGGATTTTATAAGGAAGGCGCTCAGAAACTCTACTGATGAAGGAAATTAACGTTAAGACTGTTGTCATCAAGAAATTGACTGTTACAGCTGAACAATTAAAACACCTATTGTATAACGACTTATCTCTTTTAGATCGCCTCTTGTACCATTCCCATCAAACCTACGAGGATTTCATTTCCCCGCTCGTTCTCTCTTTGCCAAAACAACAAGATTTTGTTGTCTCTTCTCTTATTGGAGGAACTCCGATGAACAAGGTAGAGACAAAGATAAGAGAGAGAGAGAGAGAGAGAGAGAGAGAGAGAGAGCGAGAGAGAGAGAGAGAGAGGAGAGAGAGGAAGAGAGAGAGAGAGGGGGGGGGGGAATCAGTCATCCAGTGACATTCCCTATTTTACGAACGTGCCATGTCCCCGAACCAATTAGCTCAAGGTACTTCAGATCTACATAAATTTTCTTGGTGATTAACTCTAGCTACAAAAAGCTTTTGTTTCCCGAATCCTTAATTAAATTTAGATGTTAATCTTCCTGGGAAGAGCCAAAGTATTTATACCTCGGGCACATAACTTACGTCAACATTGTCTTTTAATGGTCTTGTAAAGATTTCTCATAAATAAGATGCTTGGCGTTTTTTATTTATTTATTTATTTATTTTTTCTTTTTGTAAATACATCGTCGTTGCTGAAGGATGGTTTTAAATTCTTCTCTCATGCATCTCAAGTCTTCGTTCATAATGACAGTCCCTGAAGGATTGTGAAAACAGATTCAGAGGCCAAAGCAATAGAAGGCTAAGACGGTAATAAATAAAAAATTTACGCAAACCATTCAAGTAATTGGGGGAAAATAGTAACATGAAAACAAAGCGACACGAAAAAAACGATAAAGAAAACAGTAAAATAAAGAGATACATTAAAAATATGTGGAAACCGTTTAAGTAATTGGGGGAAAATAGTAACATGAAAGCAAAGCGACTGGAAACAAGGTAAAAAAAAAAACAGTAAAATAAAAATGCTCAAGGTATCGAGGACAATTTCTGATGGCAATATGGCACAGATTAATATCAAGAGCAGTGTACAAAGACTTGCCAATCTAGTTTCAATTCTAAATATATAACGGTTGTTCTGCTCGTTAAAATGTACGAAAATGCCAACGGAATATTTACACTGAAGAGCAAAGTGGGATTATCATCTCAGGTAATCATTATAGAATATGAAACTGCATAAGTAGATTCAGCTACGTTCCACGAGCAGAATTTCCGAGTGGAAGAGTTTTTGAGTAATAGTTATGAATAATCAAATGAAAAACTAACACTGTGCAACGACACATTTCCAAATGCCTCATGATTATGACGGAAACTCCGAAACACAACTTCTCTGATATTAAAATCTGTTTAGACGTTAACATCCGTTGTGTAATGTAACTCGTTTGAGATAGACAACAATGATAGAATGCAATGTTTGGGAAATGGTACATTATTCACCTGCATAAAATGCCACTGTGTTCAACAGAATCACTAAATCATTGTAACACTGTTTAGCCATTCTTTCCATTGTAAAAGGTAAAATGTAAAGCGATAGAAGAATGAATATCTCTTTATGTATGCAAATATTATCACATGGATTTTTTTTCACAATGTTGGTTTTTACCCTTTGAACGAAGTACATCTGCAAATTTCTATGGGTGAGATTGCTGGCCACACTAATAACAGTTACCGGATAGGTGGACTGGTGGGCGGTAAGCCACAAGAGATTAACTGACCTAGTACACAGCTCCAGAGGCGATCTGCACTGATCATGGAGCCCATTTAATCGATTCAGGACCCTGATCTCAATGTACCTACAAAAAGGCGGGCGTTAGGGGTTGTAAAATACCTAAGCCAAATAAATAAATATAAATAAATATAAATATATATATACATACATATATATATATATATATATATATATATATATATATTATATATATATATATATATATATATATTATATATAGGTAGATATATACTTATATTTTTCTTTTCTTGAGTGTTGGTCATATTTCTATAAAGACAGCCGTTACACAAGGATAAAGAAATATATATATATATATATATATATATATAATATATATATATATATTATATATATATATATATATATATATATATATATACATAAGTTGCTCCAGCAGAGAAAAAAAAATACCCGGTAAAATCTCTCAGAAATGAGAACACATAAGCCGTTTCAAGGAACAAAAACGTAACCAGGTAAAAAGAGGAGGACGTAGACTGTAGACAGAAATTAGGTCGAGCTCTTTGAGTCTCGAGAAAAAAAAAACTAAAAACCTAACCAGGTAAAAGACTACGCAATATATTTTCCTAATTTTGAGAACATAAATGTTTAAACAGCAGCATAAGGGTCCTGGCAATTTCCTTTAGCGGGGACATAATTCCCCCCATATCAGGCTTAACAAGGTGTTTACTGTCGGGCCTCCGTATTGGAAATACGGCCACTAATATCGAAATAAGGTTAGTGTTGCCCACGCAGGTTCCCCACCACATTCCCTTCAAGTCTCTTGTTATCCTTACACTATAATATGGTCCTTTTATTTTCTGTGTTCAAGAGTAGCTAAACTTTACGATATTTCTCATAGTTTTGTGAAGTATATGTTGAGTGCTTTCCATAGCCCTGTATTGAAAATGAATCCAATTTGGAAAATGAACGTTGAGTTAAATATAGAATTTAGGTCTAAGTCCAAGCACTGGGACCTATGAGGTCATTCAACGCTGAAATGGAAACTGACAGTAAAAGGTTTGAAAGGTGTAACAGGAGGTAAACCTTGCAGTTGCACAATGAATCAAGAGGGTGGAAAGTAAGACGGAGAAAGAAAATATGAAAGGAGGCACAGTAAAAGGAACGAAAGTGGTTGCAGCTAGGGACCGAAGGCACGTTGCAAAGAACCTTAAGTAATGCCTACAGTGCACCGCATGAGGTCCACTGACGGCACTTACCCCGCTACGGGGTGGAGAATGAACATCCCATAACACCGAACTATTAAAAAGTTTCATATATCATTTGTACGTTGAACAGTTTCTCTTTTCAAATGAATTGCGTAAATTAATGAGGTTTTAACATAATGATTCAGAGAGGCAAACATTCTGAAATGTCACCCATATTGATCTTCTTCTTTTCGCTACTTTCATCTTTTATACAGCTGTGAGTTTTTAAACATTCTCTCCACGCTACAACTCGAAAGTGCGTCTCGTGAGCAGCGCAGCTGCAAATTCTCAAATAATCGACGCTCCTCGGATTACACTTTTCAAGGCTCTAGAATTCTCTTTTTGCTTCTGTTCTTCTGACTCTAATTACCTTTCTTCCTTCGAGTCAAGTTTATCTCTTCGTCTGTGGTCAAAGTCGAACCTATTTCCTTACTTTTTAGTTTTCTTTCAAAGAAAACTATTGTGGCGGCTTTGTCTGTTCGTCCGCACTTTTTCTGTCCGCCCTCAGATCTTAAAAACCACTGAAGCTAGAGGGCTGCAAATTGGGATGTAGATCATCAATCCTCCAATCATCACACACACCAAATTGCAGCCCTCTAGGCTTAGTAGTTTTTTTTTATTTATTTATTTACGATTAAAGTTAGCCATGATCGTGCATCTAACACCGCTATCAGTTCCAAAAACACAGGCCACCACCGGGTAGTGGCTGAGAGTTTCATACAGCATTGTACGCTGTACAGAAAATTCGATCGTTTCTTCGGCGCATTTTTCACTCTTTTTTTATTCCTTCAAGCCTGGGCTAGAAAGGGATAGTAGATTGACCTCCCATTGGTCTTTACAAAAAAATAAATAAAATAAAATAAATAAATAAAAGTTAACGTACAGAATTTGTAAAACTCACCAAAGAATTGGCAATCAAAGTGTGGGACGACAGTACACGAAACCTAAACCCAAAAGA
>NC_087207.1:2081037-2101503 GCF_015104395.2 Macrobrachium nipponense | reverse complement strand
ACCAAACACGAACGTCGGCGCAGGAGCCTTTTCGGATACGATGTTCAGTTCCCTTTGCCTTTCGTTCGCCCAGAGAGAAGAAACAATCCGCTCCGGAAAAAGGCAGCAACGCATATTTTGTTCGAAAAATCGAGGATCCTCGCAAACCTGATTTACTCCGCGCAAACCGGGAATCCCACTTTGTTGCACATACTCTGGTCTGCCAAAACTCCTGCCTTGGTTAATCAAATAAAAATTTACTTTCAGGAATTAGGTTTTTTAGAACATAATAAGGAGCACTTTATCGTTCCAAGGGATCAGTCTCTTCCACGTAGTCACTACTTGTAGTGAATAGTTACCATTTTTTGAACAAAACCTTTTGATGTGATTTGACATGTGGCCTTGCAGTTATTATTATCTATATATATATATATATATATATTAGTATATATATATATATATCTATATATATATATATATATATGCATAGAAGAGTTCCGTGGAAATCGGAGACGAATAATAAACATATATATATATATATATATATATTTATATATAATATCATATATATATATATATATATATTATATATATATATATATATATATATATATATATATAATACTAGATATATATATATATATATCAATAAAACACTTTGATTTTCATGTGATAAGGTTGAACATATAAGGGTGTGTGTGTGGTGTGTATATATATATATATATATATATATATATATATATATATATATATATATATATATAGATATATATATATATATACACAAAAGTCTATAACATTACCGGGATTCTTATATACATATATCGAACTACAAATGTCCTTAATATATATTCGCTCTACCTCGGAATTAATATATCTTCATATGTTTAACGGAGGGGGAATTTATTAAGCGATAAATAGAATTGGCGATCGACCGACGCGAAACCATCGACCTCTCAATTCCAGGACTGGCAGTGAAGCCCCAGAACCCACCCCGCCACCGGTTTTTTTTTGGGGGGCCTTCACTGCCCAGTCCTGGAATTGAGGAGGCGATGGTCGCGCACGCCCTGGCGATCGCCAATTCTATTATCGCTTAATAAACTTCCCCTCGGTTAAACATGAAAATTTATTAATTCCGAGGTAGAGCGAACTTAGATAGTAAAGGAACACATTTTGTAGTTCGATATATATATATATATATATATATATATATAAATCTGTTTTAAGACTAGGGTTTGTTATAATATATTGTTCGTGCATTCTCTGTAAACTGTGGAAGAATTGGAGGACAGGGCAGAGTAACGACCTGAGGGTAGCTTGATCAATGGAGTTTCTAGGGGATGGCCGTGAGATAAAAATGCTTAGTTCAGGAAGTCAATGTACGACAGTTTTATGAACTCTTCCCAAAGTTGCCTTTGTGAAAACTAGATGCAGCTAGAAACCGCGAGGCGCTAGCGAACTGGGTGTTCGTATGTGCGTGTGCGCTCTTTCTGTTAAAGCGTTCATACCCAAACCTATGGGAGGGATTTTGACAGAGGGCTTCGAGTCATAGGCAAAGATGCCGTGGCATTCGCCGGGGGAGTTTTTTGTGACAGTGTTTAGTGTCCGGTTGGGAATGGTAATGTGTAAGTGTACCTTGTTTACTTTAGCCAAAGGGGTGGCTTGTTTGATATCTTGTAAGATGTTCCATTTTATTAACTTTGTCTTTAAACTTGCGTGTACACTTACCGGAATGTGTTCTGTATCTTTGGCAGACGGTTCTGGATTTCGGTGGGACAGAGTTCCCAGGACTTTTGGGTGACTTGACAATGAGTTGTTTTAAGTTAGTCTGTAAGACTGGATTACTTAGTTAATCGACTTAGTTATTATTGTAAATAAACGTTATGTTATGATGCAACTCTCTCATTTTCATTACCTGTTAGAATGGAGAGAAAGAGGTGGAGAGAGAGAGAGAGAGAAGAGAGATGGGGTGATTGCCGGGAGAGAGAGAGAGAGAGAGAGAGAGAGAGCCTGTGTGTATGTAAATGGAGTTATGGGGTCTGCCTTCCGTTTCGTGTCCACGCTTACCGTATGAATACATGGCGGTTTTCCCCATGTTTATAGTGGTGGCAGACGGTTAAAGAGGGGATATAAAAGGTTTTCTTGTTTTTTTATGCCTAGGAACGCCAATGAAGAGATGGTTGGCCAGTTAGAAAAAGGGGTAGAGAAAATGTCCGTCCGTGAGATGGGGGGATGAGGAAAGATTTTCTATTAGGGTCATCAAATTTGCCCGTACCGAGATTCTTCAGGGTGGGAGTCGTGAGACAAGCAACTCAGTCTAGTTCATGAGTGAGTGTTGATAGGGGTCATCTCAGCGGTCGCGTGTGTGTGTGCCGACGAGATTTACGCGTTTTTACGAAGAATTTCGAGTTCCTTTTGTTGCCATTATGGAGTGGTGAGTGTTAAAGAACTATTGTTTATCAAAAAGGAGTGGGTTTTTTGTTTAAATATTTCAGGGTTATGGATTGGTTCAAGAGGTCAAAACAATTTTTTCTTCCCATAGTGACGTGTGTTTTCTTTATTTGCACGTGTTTATAATAGACGTATGCATTCGTCTTTGTTTAAACATAGGAGATGTATTTTTCTATGCATGGGAACTGTGCTTAGATAAGCAGATTTGGCTTAGTGACACAGAGGGCCGGCCACAATTTTAAGGGCTCAGCATATTTCTGCAGAGAGGCGGCCTTGCATTGCAGAGGGTACGGGCATCCCTTGGGAGGGTAGTTGCAGTGGTACCACTAGCCTCACTCGAGAGATAGTGCAGGGGAGGGTATTGCGAGATGGGGATACTACTGGTATGCCTCGGGCTGTTCTGCTGCTCGATGAGGGGTTGTTCTCAGGGGGGGAGAAATTTTTTTTCTCAGTGTGGGTGAATTCCCCCTTTCCTTTTCCTTATTTTTTTCTTGTGTTGGGGATGGGTCTGGCCTTGACATTGAATGCTAAGATATCAGCTGATTGATTAGTTGATGAAGTGAATGCTGCGTAGTCTTTTTTGGGGGGGGTAGAGATTTTTTTCTCTCCTTCCCTTGATGAAGAGAAAAGGAAATAAAGAGATTTTTCTTTTCCGAAAATGAGGGAAAAGTAGTTAAAACATGCACGGGATGTGTTATGTGTTTCTTTGTGCCTTGAAAGACACAAATATAAAGGGGGATATCACAGATTATTTTTTTTTATTGTGTTGGAGAAATTACTTTGAAATGCCGATGATTGGTGTTGTATCTGTGTTGTGTGGCAATGGTGTTATGTCATGGTGTTGCATGCTGGAGAAATTGTATGTCATAGATTCAGCATTAGCTGTGGTATGCTATATTTGAATTACCCTTACTTGAATCTTTGCAAGAGAATTATTGCTATGGAGAGTATTGTTATTATTAATAATTGTTATACTTGAGATGTGTCACGGGAGGTTTGCCTAAGTATAATTATCATTACAGGGAGAATTGTTTTACGAGAGATTTGAGATATTTCATGGGAGATTATTCAATAATTATTACAGATAATTATTCAAGGAGAATTATTACGATGAATTAATGGGAGAAGTCTTGTGTAATTATTTGTTCAGTTTTTGTAACTTTGGAGAATATTTCAGTCATTCACGAGGATGAGTTTTGCTGAATCTTGATGAATCTGACTGAATCTGGGTGAATTGTGTTGAATCTTGCTGAACTTTTGCCGAGTTTTTGTTTTTTTTTTACTGAATTCCTTGGAGAATGGACAAGCATTAACATTGGTGATATTTTTTGTACTGATACTGATGATTTTGATGATAGCAATTTTTTTTGGTGATTTTGTGATAATGATATTCTGATACTGATTTTTTATATACTAAATACGTGGGTGTTTTAATGCTATCAAGGGGAGGTGAATCTTTTGTGATTTTTTTTTTTTTTTTTTTTTTTTTTTTTTTTTTGTGAGCACATCGAGTTCGAAATGTGAGTGCAGAATTCCGTGAGTTGCTGTGATTTCTGAGTTGTGTGTGTTCTGATGTGCGATTTGGAGATTGAGTTGGAGAACTTGATGTTTCTTTTTCTTTAGAGAGTTGTGATAATGACTTATCATTTTAGTAGTCACATATTTAAGGGAGTTAATTGGGAGACGTTCAGTTAGTATTTCTGACCTTTGAGATCGTTGTTATTTGTAGAAGTAGTATGTTTTGGTTAATTTTCTTAGATTGACCAAAGACTTGACTGACATACTAACGCCCAAAAGTCGTTCCCCGACGCCAGCAAGACGTCCACCAGCCGTGAAGAGAGGTTGCTGCCATGTTGTCCAGGGTGATTACAAGTATTTCCATGATGGGTGATCGCGAGAATTCTACAGCGTGTTTTTTGGGGATCTACAAGAAGCCGTGAGAGTCTTCTACGATGAGGGAGGCATTCCGTCTTCCTACAGTTGCTACAGCCTGCTATAGCCTGTTGCTGTCTGTGCAGCTACTTGCAGACAAGCGAAGAGGGATATTCAAGAATCCTAATGCAGAAAATATGAGAGAAAATGCGTTTGTGTTAATTGGGAGACAAAGCCTGATAAGACTTTATTTTATAATGCCAGAGGGACGTGCAGTTTTACTTATTTTGTTTTAAGCCGGCCAATGTTTTATATTGTATCAAGCAATTTTGCTAGGCGGGAGCTAGCATATAGGTGCGAGGCCGAGCAATCTGTAAGACATAGGGTTTTGATTAATAATATATTGTTCGTGCATTCTCTGTAACCTGTGGAATGTGGAGGACAGGCAGAGTAACGACCTGAGGGTATAGCTGATCAATGAGTTTCTAGGGTATGGCGTGAGATAAAAATGCTTAGTTCAGGAAGTCAATGTACGACAGTTTATGAACTCTTCCCCAAAGTGCCTTTGTGAAACTAGATGCAGCTAGAAACAGCGAGGCGCTAGCGAACTGGGTGTTCGTATGTGCGTGTGCGCCTCTTTCTGTTAAAAAGCGTTCATACCCAAACCTATGGAGGGATTTTGACAGAGGGCTTCGAGTCATAGGCAAAGATGCCGTGGCATTCGCCCGGGGGGAGTTTTTTGTGACAGTGTTTAGTGTCGGTGGGAATGGGTAAGTGTTACCTTTACTTTAGCAAAGGGGTGGCTTGTTTGATATCTTGTAAGATGTTCCATTTTATTAACTTTGTCTTTAAAACTTGCGTGTACACTTACCGGAATGTGTTCTGTATCTTTGGCAGACGCTTCTGGCTTTCGGTGGGGGACAGAGTTCCCAGGACTTTGGGTGACTTGGACAATGGAGTTGTTTTAAGTTAGGTCTGTAAGACTGGATTACTTAGTTAATCGACTTAGTTATATTGTAAATAAACGTTATGTTTATGATGCAACTCTCTCATTTTCATTACCTGTTAGAATGGAGAGAAAGTGATAGAGAGAGAGAGAGAGAGATGGGGTGATTGCCGGGAGAGAGAGAGAGAGAGAGAGAGAGAGAGCCTGTGTGTATGTAAATGGAGTTATGGGGTCTGCCTTCCGTTTCGTGTCCACGCTTACCGTATGAATACATGGCGGTTTTTACCATGTTTATATATATATATATATATATATATATATAATGTATATTATACTTGCACTTAAGTTTCGTACGTAAATGGGTAAACACTCAAGTATATGAAAAACAATGCACTTAATTGATGGTCATCCAATCACTTTACGATGATGTTACGACAGTAATCGTAAAAAAAAAAGAAATAAAAATAAACAAACAAGCCGTGAAACGAGATTCATACGAAGCACACATTATTGCTTTGATGAAAATAAAAACATAAGAGTCGAATGGAGAAATATCAAAGCTCACATTATCCTATTTTTGCTGTTTCAAAAAAAAAAAAAACACACACACACAACAGAGTCAAATGGAAAAATATCAATTTCTATATGCCTGGTATTTTTCTTTCCTGACGTTCAGTAGTGTTCGGTGTTTTGTTCTCGTATGCAGTTTGCAAATGGCTCTGTCGATATGCATTCACGCGAGAGGAGAGGAGATCCAGAGGCAGTTTACTGCATACACACTCTTGTAACCGGATCATACACACGGAACAACCCGCTCATCCTTTAGAAAAAACACAAAAGCCTCGTTCTCTTTGTGTCGCCTCTAACAGAAAAATGTCGGCTTCATTGAAAGATAAACCTACTGTATTCCTGTATTTCAAATCAGTCCAGTTGACGAGAATGATGATTTTAACTCATCCAAACAGAATGCAATGTAATTCCTCTCATTTTCATATATTTTCATTAAAGTACCACAGTTCTTATAAATCTGGGCAACTTCAGCCCGCTTTTTTTTTTATCTGAGGTTAAGTGTTCAATTAGTTCCATTATTAATTAAATTATGCTTTATGCAGAAAACGGATCAGTCGACAAGAATGATGATTTTAACTCATCCAAACAGAATATAATATAATTCCCCTCATTTTCATATCTTCTGATTAAATTACCACAGTTCATAAAACAGTTCTTATAGGTCTGGGAAACTTCAGCCCGTTTTTTGTTTGTATTTCCAATAATTAAATTATACCTTTTGTGGAAAACGGAAATAAAAAGGTGATGGCTATATTTAAGCAAGAACAGATTAACTCAAGTGGTACTTATTTTGCAGCTGATTATGATGTTTGCCACACGTATCGAACTGTAGGTACTGGTTACTTTGGAAAGCAGCTTGTTCCATCTATTATTTCTCTAAAATACATTACGTGGCTGAGAGAGAGAGAGAGAGAGAGAGAGAGAGAGAGAGAGAGAGAGAGAGAGAGAGAGAAAGGAGATAAATACCCTCAGGATATCTATGATTTTTTTAACGAATATTTCAAGTTGTTATAAAGAATTTATTTCGATGCCTTAACTTTTCGTAGTACGTCAGTGTTCATTACGTCCATTACGTAATCAAGGAAACATGACGTGACACGTAATTAATCAGCTGGCGGGGAAAAGACACAAAAGATTTAACGATCAGCAGGCTTGTCAACTCATCAATCAAGTCGACAGGATTAATGAGATCCTTATTTTCAAAAATAAAACGAAAGTAATCGTTAGTTACATGGGATGAGGGACAATAAACTTAAGGGAGTTTTGTTTGATCATAATCGGTGAGAAACGTTTGACGATAAGTTATTTAACTTTCTGCTAATTTTTCAGCAAAGAACGTTTGATTATGAAACTGAATTTTGAGCGGGATTTGAAAAGTATTGCTCTTCCGTTTTTTATGCGAGTTTTTGTTATATCATCTCTATTTTTGAATCAACATTTAATTCAAAAAGACTACTTGAAGTTGAAGATGTATAGTGCTTCAATTATCCTTGCATTTCAGAAACGGGTCTGCTGTTTCTTTCGACAGATTCTCTCTCTCTCTCTCAAAATCAACTTAAATAAAAAAAAGAAAGATCATGCAAATTTGGTTTAAATCTGTACTCTGTGACTTAACTGCGAAATCGTAAGTTAAAAATATATGAAATAAACGCCAAATATAAATTTTCTATTACTAGACTTGAAAAATAATAATAAAAAAAACTGATGATGAAAAAATAACTAACCTCACACAACACCATACGCAGAGCCTCTCATAAACTCTAAAAAAAATAAATAATAATAAAAACCAGCAAGAAGAAGAGACGAAATACAAGAATGACAAAGGTCCTCGACGTGTCAGCGTCTCCTTCTAATTGGGAGAAGAAACTCACGAACTCACGAGTGACGAAAAGGTTGAACGAAATATTTTTGGCTGAGAATTCGCATCACATATTTACTCCATAGCCGTCGTCCATTTACAAATTAGTCCATTTACAAATTGGTCCAGTGGGCGGTTTACTATTTTACACGAAAGGTCAGTTTTTTTTTTTTTTTTTTTTTTTTTTTTTAAGTTGATTTTGCTTACTTTCTGATGATACGCGTCTCTGTCACTTCGCGTCACTCAGACCGTATAAAGGAAGGTCTAGAGCTGTACTCTCTTGACCTTGGTATAAAGCTCGTAGTTAGTCTTCACGACAAAACGTCTGCGAATAATGACAAGACTGTTTTGGCAGCGTGTCTTGGTTGTTATAAATAATGGAATATCAAACGTAATAACAACATACTAGTCTTAACAAGTATCAGCGCCTCAGTGGCGTGATCGGTATGGTCTTGGTCTTCCACATCGGTGCTCGCGAGTTTGATTCTCGGACATTCCACCGAGGGGTTAGAGATGTGTATTTCTGGTGACAGAAGTTCATTCTCGACTTGGTTCGGAAGTCACGTAAAGCCATTGGTCCCGTTGCTGAATAACCACTGGTTCCATGCAACGTCAAAACACCATAGAAACAAAACTCTTAGCAAGTAAAAAATGCGCCTAATTTCCTTCGGCACAATCGAGTTTTCTGTGCAGCGTATAATGCAGTATGAAACTTCCAGCCACGGCCGGCGGTGGCCTTTGTTTTTAGTACGTATAGACGTGCGATTGTGGCTAACTTTAACCTTAAATAATAAAGATTACTTTAGCTAGAGGGCTGCAATTTTGGTTTGATGATTGGTGGGTGGATGATCAACATACCGATTTGGAGCCCTCTAGCCTCAGCAGTTTTTAAGATCTGAGAGCTGACAGACAGACAAGATGCGGACCGACAGACAAAGCCATCTCGATAGTTTTCTCTTTTGTAGAAAACTAAAAACTCATTACCGCTCTGTAAAATGAAGGTACCTCGACCCTCTCTATTATTACCGTGGTTTTTGACATTATGGATACCCAAGGTGAGATATAAGACTCATAAAACAAAACAACAGAAAACCCTTCGAACTAGTAAGGGAAAACATAAAAGGGAAGAGAATTCGAAAGCTGGCAAGAAACGCCAAATCTCACAATTAGAGGACTATTGATTTGATTTTAGTACATGTAATAGTAGATTCACATCAACCGTGCATATGGCGTCTAGGCCAGTTTCTTACGACGGTCCTGATTGGCTGTTGATAAGCTAATCACAGGGCTGGAAACTCTCAGTCTCTCGCGAGAGTTCACATAGGGAGGATATATGTTCCACCTCTCCTGAAAGACATATCCCTCAGGAGAGGTGGAACATACATCCTGCCTATGTGAACTCTCTCGAGAGACTGATGAGAGTTTCCAGCCCTGTGATTGCCTTATCAACAGCCAATCAGGAGCGTCGTAAGGGACTGGCCTAGACATCGGATGCACGGTTGATGTGAATCTACTATGGCAAAGACGGTTAGACGGCGTTACAAGGTCACCTTAAAAGAAGTAGACTCACACCTCAATGATCCCACCTAAATATTCACTCTTAACTAAATAGAAATTAAAAACTAACATGAACACATCAGAAAAAGGAAAAGTAACAGCGCTGAAGAAGACGAGAATGGAGAGTAAAACCACCGCCATCTTGAATTGACAATTCAAGATGGCGGTGGTAAAACGCGGTAAGTGAAACATTGTGCATAGCCTTCCTTCTTCCATAACCCCGACATTCTATCAACCAGGTCTTCAAGAGATGAGATTACAAGACGCCCCAGGCTGGCCCAAGACGCGTTTCGGGCCAGCTCCAAATGAGAAGGCCCACGGGGGAAATTCGGTGGTCGTGTTGAGCCACGGTAGAGGCCCCGATGTTGTGGTGTTGTCCCGAGATCTGTTTTCGACGATTTGCTCTTATTCGGTAGTGTGTCTTTAGCCAACGTTTTCCTGCCTGATTTTTATAAGTAATGGAATATCTGATGAGAAATATAGAAGGTGCGATTTTGTTTAATAAATCTTGAAGGAACTGGGATATAAGTTACAACATATCCTTGTCGGTGTTAAAGATATTCTACTTACGCAAGAGAGAGAGAGAGAGAGAGAGAGAGAGAGAGAGAGAGAGAGAGAGACCTTAACCAACAACAACAACAGAAATAGAGATAAATACGAGACAGTCAGAAAGACCGATAGACGTACACTCGTCTAAATGCAAGTTAAACTATTCACAAGAGGCAAATCAACTTCTACGTTTGTATCTGCTGAGGTACTTGAGGTTATTAAGTGTTCCAGAATCTTCCACTTCAGAAACATAATCCTACATCTCTCACTTCGAATCTGCTAGATACGCTTTATATGACCCGAACATTGTTCTTTCTCATACTCCTTACGCTCTCTCTCTCTCTCTCTCTCTCTCTCTCTCTCTCTCTCTCTCTCCAGGCATTCAGGCACATCCACTTAGCAAGTCGTATGAATACACAACAGAAATATTTCAGTGAAAAACTCTTGACACCAAATGCTTTGAAGGACCCTCATCCATTTGCTACACGAAAAATATGATTCCAGGAAAAGGCCTGGATCTGATTTATGCTGGGAGACTCCACAAAGAGGATTCATCCTGGAGATATGGCATGTGATCCGTAAATTCCTCTGGAAGTGCAAATGTCTCCTCTCGCTTCGTCGGGTTTTAAATATTTCACCTCTTTTGCTTTTTATAAAGGAAATCGGTAAGGATATGAATCGAAATTATTATGATTTATTTTTGCATTTGCAGTAATATCTCAGAGGATTAGAAAAAGAGAACAAGCTTTATTAAAGTTTTTATAACCATAGGAAAACAATTTTACCGGAAAAAATAAAATCATCCATTTACTACCATTTTTTATATCTGCTAAAAAATGAGATTACTTGTAACGATGCAGGTGTAGAAAATGTGATTTGAAATGAAGAGAAATCATTTAATGCAAAAATTAGCGCCCGAAGAGGACCATGGACCGCGCAGCAAAATAATCGTTACTGAATAAGGTCTAAAGTTAGCGATCGTAAATAAGGGTATTGCTTTTTCGAACTGATGACATGGTGTCTTGTCCTTAAAGATTTACACACACAATATATATATATATATATATATATATATATATATATATAGATATATATATATATATATATATATATATATATATATATACATTCGATCTCTGGGACAATGAGTACTAATGCAATAGTGATTCCCTTGCTTCCAGCACTCATGCGCTACCTTTGAACCTAAGTAAACCTTCAAATGGCTGGAATCAATCAAACAGATCATAGGGAAAGAGTTAAAAGAAGCCATTCATCGTCGCTTTCAGTCTCACAGGAGAGTCAATGAATCACAGATCCCGAGGAACACATAAATAAATATTTGTCTCTGGTTCTCGTCGGAGCTAATGCAGCAAAAGTTTCCAGCGATTCGTATTTGCCCGCTAAGTTCCAGATGAGTGGAATCCCCCAGGCAAACATTGCTAATTAGATCCAGTCTCTGCTCAGAATCAATCTCTCTCTCTCTCTCTCTCTCTCTCTCTCTCTCTCTCTCTCTCTCTCTCCTTTCTAATTCTCTTGTTTTCTGTTTTTAACCTGTGGTAAATAAGGATGGTGTGAATGCCTTACAAGCAAAAGATATTAAGTTCGATTACCGAGTGGTGAAACATGATCTGGGCATTATGCCACGGTCGATCTGAGCTGAGAATTAGGTTTCTGTTAAGGGGTGGGCGAGAGAGAGAGAGAGAGAGATAATTGCAAATTTATCTTAAATAATTGCTACTTATTTGTTACATATTCAATCAAAATATTCAGGAAAGGCATTAAGATAACAAAAAATATTGTGCATGGTGCTAATGTTGATATTATAGAGGATTGAATTTTCTGTATTGCCAAATTCTTCAGTGAGAGAGAGAGAGAGAGAGAGAGAAAGCGGTGGTTGGTGGAACGGTAGTTTGTGATAGAAACAGCTGTGAGTGTAATTGAGGTAGTTGTTTATTTTTTGTTTGTTTTTGTAGTTTAGTACGATAGCGAGTGTTTCAAGTGAGTGCTTTTTTTTTATTCTGGCTGCAGAAGAAGTGAATGTGTTTTCGGCTGCCTGGACTATTTATATTGTTTTGGATTATCTGTCTTGATTTTGACAACTGCAGTTCCTCCTTAACCTTCCTTCATAATACAGTGCTCGTCATCTAAGCTGTGGGTAAGGAGTTATTGTCCCCTTGTCTCCCGGTATATAGTACTGAATTACGGACTATTGCGTGGAAGTGGATAACGGATTGGATTGTTTTTGGAAGATTGATATTGATGTTGACGACTCGCAACGAACCTTGATTAGATTGTGGCAAGGATATAAGATTGATATTGATGACGACGACTATGGCTGGACCTTGGAATTGATAGTGGAATCGTTCTTGGAGGATTGATGTTCCTGAAGTTGACGACTGGAACGAATTTGGATTTTGAGATTGACAGCTGATCGTGCCATAGTTGGAGTGCTGGAGGCACTATTGGCCTATAAGGCCACACATATATAATCTTGGGTTGAGAGTTCGTTTGTTAGGTTGTGGGTTTGTTTTTGTATAGGTTGTTTAGTGTTAAGTTATATGTTAGGAAATATAGTATTAAGGTATTTGAGTAGTTTAAACATCCTTTTATCTAAGAGTCTGGTTACAGATAACGTAAGTAGAAAGTTGTGTTGTGAGGAGACTATTGTCTGTAAGGGGGATCAAGGGTGTGGGGGTTACTTTAGTGCATCCCGCCACTATATGAACTGAGAATTAGGTTTCTGTTAAGGGAGAGAGAGAGAGAGAGAGAGAGAGCATTGCAAATTGTCAAAATATTCAGGAAAGGCATTCAGGTAAAAATAAATATTAATGATATAAAAGTAATCATGATTATATCAAAATGTGCTATGCACCATGAAAAATGTGTAAATGTACCTATCTTTTTCCATGATTTTCATCTGTCTAATTTTAGAAAAATATTTCCCCCATTTGTCTTAATAATTGCAGCCTCTAAGAATATACTGTACAGAAATTCTGGCGGATAGGAAGTTCATTTACTGCAACTGGAACACTCGAAATCTCACGATGTGTAATTGCTATTAGAGACACTAAATTTGGAGGTACTCTTCTTGGGAGAGATCTTGATTAAGTACCAACAGCGGGAGCCAGGTGTAATAAGAGGCGAACCTCCTCAAGCACTGACATTAAAATCCCATCATCGACAAAAACGGTGATGAGTCCTCAACCTTAGTTGGAAATAAAACCCATTTTTAAATCTGATAGTTCCAAATGGATTTGAAGTAATATTAATTCCGAGAAGCACACCGGTACAGTTTAGAAGACTTCCTTCTATTTTGAGAAAGTGCCATTTATTGGCCTTTCTTTAAATTTCTCATTTTCGGTGAGAAATATGGCCAAAGAAGAATTTCTGCAGCGCGCATGATCTGCATAGTAAGTAACTGCTATACTCCCGTTGTCATTTCTCCAGATTTTCATAAGAATTCGCCCGAGAAGGCCTAGAGGTCAATGACAACGAACGAAAGCTTAATTGCTATGGGTTCCTTGTATTTTATTTATCGCTTCTCTCGAGTTACCTTATTCAATCTGTTTTGTTCTGTTTTATCTTAGGTCTTGTTCGCTGATTTTAAGGTTATTTCTGATGGCATCTGAAGTCCCATCCACTGCTAAAAGCGCCTCAGTGGCGTGATCGGTATGGTCTTGGCCTACAACCTCGGTGGCCGCGAGTTCGATTTTCTGGCATTCCACTGAGGTTTTAGAGATGTGTATTTCTGGTGACAGAAGTTGCCCCGTTGCTGAATAACCACTGGTTCCATGCAACGTAAAAACACTATACCAATAAATAAAAACAAACATCCGCTGCTAAGTGTATCTACATAATCTCTTGCTTCTCCTGTCTTTACACTGATCTGGACCAAAGAAGGAAACCAGAGCAATTTATTCAAAGTAAAGTATTGCAGCCAGAAATTGTTTTGCCGGAAAAGCGAACATTTGCAATGAAATACACGGCAAAATCAACGACTGATTAACACTTTCTCGTCAACATCCTCTTGCCAGCATCCACTGCCTTCAGCGTTTGCAATTATCACATCGACGAAGAGTAATTAAGTCAATATAAACATATCTTGAAAGCATTCAAGATACTTCCTGAGGGAAAATTACAATTTATAACTCATGAATAAAATTATTAATTGGAATCCTTATTAATTATTATTTTCAGTAAACTGTTGATATCAATGTAATATATTAAGTAACCTCATTTTTAACATTTATAACGGTTTCGAGCGTCTAGAAGTTCATTCTAAAGTACATTCGTCATTGAATCGTAAATCAAATTTGTTTTTACGAGAAATACACTCATTTATTATTGAAGATTAAATTTACTGACTTAATAATGTCAACTGCCGAGTACAGAGTTCAGACGAGGCAGGGGATTCAGGGAATTGGTTGTCTTCCTGCTTAGGGCAGTAGTAGTAATAATAATAACAATAGTAATAATAATATCCTTTATTTCAGCTCAGGGCCATATATATGGAATATACAAGATACAGACAGTAACATACACAATCTAGATACATGAGACAACATGAATAAACTTGCCAAATTCAAACGGAATTAAAACGATAAAAAGAATTATATACCCCCTGTTAAATCTATTATGAGGTCACTGGCATAGTTTTCTCAACAGATAAAATACCGCGCGCCCTCTCTTTCTTTTTTTTTCCTTACATGAACCAAAAAACTCTTAGAATTCCTTGTTTGCATTACGGTTCCAGTGATAACTCCTGTGAATGTCGCCTGAGTACATTTTCGAACTTTTTTTCAGTTTTCTGTA
Source organism: Macrobrachium nipponense (assembly GCF_015104395.2). Lineage (NCBI taxonomy): Eukaryota > Metazoa > Arthropoda > Malacostraca > Decapoda > Palaemonidae > Macrobrachium > Macrobrachium nipponense. The sequence continues at coordinate 2,086,909 of NC_087207.1, read as the reverse complement.
TAAGAAAATGATTGTGCCGGTTTTGTCTGTCCGTCTGCCACCCCACATCTTAAAATCTACTGGGGCTAGAGGGCTGCAAATTGGGATGTTGATCATCCACCCTCTAATCATCAAACGTACGAAATTACAGCCTTCTATCCCCAGTAGTTTTCATTTTATTTAAGGATGAATTTAGCCATAATCGTACTTCTGGCAGCTGTATAGGTACCAAGAACACAGGCCACCACCGGACCTTGCGCCGATTTACCTTACGTAATCGTTCTAATTCATTCTGATAATTTCACCATGCGCAAACGAATAAACATAAGGAGATATTATCGTCCCGAGATCAACTAGTATCGGGATAGAATTTGTGTCTCTCCTATAGACCTTTGGGAAGACGTTCCCTTCTCGATAACATCGTCATAACGAAGGTCTTGGTTATAACTCTGTCCTCGAGTCTTCCCCTGAAGATCCTCGTCAGTAGACAGCGTTGGCAATGATTAAATCAAACTGATTTAATCAAGTGGTTAAATCATTGATTTTTACATTTTAAAAATCATGATTTTTTAATCGTTATACAAATATTTTTTTAAATGAAAGCAACCAAATGGAAAAATATGGTTTGGAGGTTAATAAAAACTTAAGCATAACTGTGCTGCATCTATTTATTTTGATATAAAAAAAATTGCAAGTACTTACTTTAGGCCAGAACTGGCAACCTAAAAGATAAATCAATAGTAATTCAGTCATAAGATATATTTTGAGGAAATAAAGATTGAAAAAACACCTAACAAAATATATGAATAAATAAATAAAGCAAATAAATCAAAAAATAAAATAACTGATTTTTTATTTTTTCATTTAAAAAAATGATCAAACATCTAACAAATAAAAAAGATAAATGAAAATATCAAGTAAAAAAAATCAAATAAATCACTGATTTTTTTGTATTTTATTTATTTATTTATTTGAAAAAAAACACCTAACAAAATAAATCAATCAATCAATCACTCAAAAAATCAAATAAATAAATAGATAAATAGAATAACTTAATTTTTTTTTATTTTTTATAAAAAAAAAAATAAGATAATACATCTAACAAATGAAAAAAAATAAATGAAAATATCATATAATAAAAATTGAAATAAGTCACTGATTTTTTAAAATTTATTTATTTATTATTTATTTGAAAAAACACCTAACTAACAAATAAATAAATACAAAAAAAATCAAATAAATAAAAAATAAAATAACTGATTTTTTTTATTTAGAAGAAAGGTAAAACATCTAACAAATAAAAAAATAAATGAAAATATCAATTAAATAAACAACCAAAACACTGATTTTTTTTTTTTTTAGATTTTTTTTGTATATACACACCAACCCTGACCCTGTTTCTAGACCTTACCTCGTTCGATGGGTAATGAGAGGCAGAGTGAAATGCAAACAACTCTTGGACTAACCTCGTTTTTCTCCAGAGAGGGAAAAGTGATGACACAGCATCGGCTACTTGGCAAACGCATAATAACTGTTAAAAATTGATGAGATGTTTGAGCCAATCAAATTATGCCATGAGGACGGTGGTTTCTTGCTAAGTTATACTTTTTGTTTTATTTTTAATTATTTCAGTAAGGCTGGAATGAAGGTATTGGCAGTCACGCAAAACTGTAATGTAAAATATATGTTTGCATGTATATATATATATATATATATATATATATATATATATATATATATATATATATATATATATATATATATGTGTGTGTGTGTGTGTCTGTGTGTGTGTGTGTGTGTGTGTGTGTATAAATTCTTTTGTTAAAACAGGATACCTCTCAAGTATTAAAAGCCCATTGAAGCACTCTGGCTTAAAGCTAAGGACTATATATTTCGGTGGACTAAACATCCACTACTTGATAACGGTGGAAGTTAGTCCACCAAAATATAGTCCTTAGCTTTAAACGATAGTGTTTTAATGGGCCTTTTATACTTGAGATATATATATATATATATATATATATATATATATATATATATATATATATATATATATATATATATGCAATGGCATAGCGGGAGCAGCACTATAAACACTCAATAATACCACAGTACCTCGATTATTACAAAGAGACGAGAACGCCCTGCTCTTCCCAACCGCACCCCCACCCCCCCCTCTCCAACTAATGACTCAGGACTTCATTCACTGTTCAGCTCAAAATTGATATGACCAGCCCTTTCGCATATTATCGGTGAAGAAAGATGAACGAGAGGTAAGAGCTGAACTTAATATGGAATTTAGGCCAAGCCCTGGGACCTGTGAGGCCATTCAGCGCTGAAACGGAAACTGACAGCAGAAGGTTTGAAAGTCAAGTAAGATGCAAGAAAGAGAATATGAAAGCCGGTGCAGTAAAAGGAAAGACAGGGGTTGCAGCTTGGGGCCTAAGGGACGCTGCAAAGTACCTTAAGTCATGCCTACAGTGCACCGCATGAGGTGAGCTGACGGCACTAACCTCTCTCTCTCTCTCGCCCTCCCTTCACACAAAATATGTACATATAAAGAGACGAGAGAGAGAGAGAGAGAGAGAGAGAGAGAGAGACAGATGCCTAGCTTTGACCTCGATGGAGAGTTCACATGGGCAGGATGTATGTTCCACCTCTCCTGAGGGATACTTTTGAAAGACGTATCCCTCAGGAGAGGTGGAACATACGTCCTGCCTATGTGAACTCTTTCGAGAGACTGAGAGTTTCCAGCCCTGTGATTGGCTTATCAACATCCAATCAGGAGCGTCGTAAGGGACTGGCCTAGACATCAAATGCACGGCTGATGTGAATCTACTATAGTACTTAAGAGACCGAAACTAGTACTAAAACACCGAAACTATAGAGGGGAAGCAGCCCTGGATGTCAAAACACATTTGAACAAATTCGGGACTATTTTTCGTACAGAAGAAAAAAGGTTCATGCTACGTTAAAACCTCATTCATCTTCTATTTCTTTAAGTGTACAGACCTAATGTTTGTCTAATTGTCTATGCTTACTTTCAGCTTTCTGGTGCATCTTACTGCACCTCCTACTCCTGTCCCCGGTAAATTAATTTAATTATTTTGTCTTTCAGTTGATTACTGGTGTCAATTAGTTTACATAAATTAGTCATATTGTGATCTTAGATGCAACAGGGAAATTTATTCAATGCGCTGATTAACTCATAGACTCTTTTAAAAGTAAAATCTGAACGAAGATCTAAAATAAAAATACCAGGTATGATAATTAACATCAGTGTTGATTTCACCAACTAAAACTCCCATCTCTTCATAAGGAGGTAAGAGGAAACGTAATGGAAATAACGTCATCTCAAATTATGACCAAGATTAGTGCAATTCAACAATTTAATCCCCTCATTTAATGGAGCATTTAAAAACGCAGACCACACCCCAATTAGAGCATAATAAATTAATTATTTAAAAGGTGATGATCCATTTAACACGTAATTAAGACGACCCTCGCCCCCTTTCTTGTGGATGATCACCGTAGAACATATTAGTCACGCGACGATTTCACTCAAGAGACAACACTCTCTTTTATATTAACATGTCAAAAGTGCATCAGTGAATAACTGAGCACATAATCTAATGAAGCGTGAACGATCTGTCAGAATGTTTCGGCCTGTCCTGTCACTTTAGCATCGTGAATTGATAATATTCAAAGCTGACTTTGAATCATTGAAGGCCAGTCCATAGCCCTAAGCACATTTTTAGGCAAAGAAGCTATTTACATCATTAATTGTTAATATTCAAAACTGACTTTGAATCACATTGAGAGCTAGTCCATATCCCTAAGCACATTTTTAGGTCAAGAATGCAAGTCATATTGAAATACTGAGCTTTTTCGCATATTATCAGTATTATAAGACTGTAAATTGTTTTTAATTCTTCTACAAACATAGGCAGAGTTACAAGATAAATTCTGTAATGGAGATCAAGCACAAAGGAGCGCCTCAGTGGCGTGATCGGTGTGGCCTTGTCCCGCCACCTCGGTGGCCGCGAGTTAGATTCTCGGACATCCCACTGAGGTGTGAGAGATGTGTATTTCTGGTGACAGAAGTTCGCTCTCGACGTGGTTCGGAAGCCAAGTAAAGCGGTTAGTCCCAATGCTGAATAACCACTGGTTCCATGCAACGTAAAAAAAAAAAAAAATACAAACAAAACTAGAACAAAGGAGAGCATAAAGAGTATAGCCATTCAGGTCCTATTTCTGGAATCGAGCTAATCATAAAAAAAACAACGAAAGCGAAACAAGTGCTATATAAAACTCTGGAGGTGCGATGAATTCCATTTTTTAACATTTGCTCACTCGCACAGTCGCTTTTATCTGTGGAAGGTCAGATTATAATAAAGTTTATCGTAAAAAAGAAGGACCGGAATGGAGAACTTTAACGTCGAGATATGATAGACGTTGATTGACAGCCATCGCTTCCCAATTGGGAGATTGATAGCATTTCAGTTTTAATGTTACCGGTTCATTGATTTGAGGGAGAGATTTTTTGTGTCCTGTTTTGATTGCTTTTTTATAAGCTATGTGGATTCCGTGCCATTAAACCTTCCATTAGGGAAGGATTGTAGCTTACTGTTATCCAATTCAGGCCGTGATCAAAATATACCCTATAGTGTGTGTATATAGATATAATATATATATATATATATATATATATATATATATATATATATATATATATATATATATATATATTTATATATATATATATATATATCTATATATATATATATATATATATATGTATATATATATATATATATATATATATATAATATATATATATATATTGTGTGTGTGTGTGTGTGCTGTCCGTCTCTCTGTCATTCTCTGGAACGTTTAAATAAAAAGAATAAAACTTTGCCCAAACCATTAAAAGTCTTCAAAACTAGGGAAGAGAGAGTAGTAACTACTCCCATCCCTTTTCTTACAACTTTCTGTTGAATATTATATGAAATTAAGAAAAAACAAAGATATTTAATTACATTCGGAAGGCCGTCAATGGTTTTCACCTCATAACAATTCAAAAGCTATCCTAGATTTGTATTTGGGACTTAACAAACTTTACATGCGTAAAAACTGCGCCCTTGTTTAACTAACAATTTCGGATTACCAAGGAATAAAAAGTTCCAGCTTGGCCCACCGACTTCAAAAGAATGTTAAAGTGCATGGATGTCCCCGGGTATGAAGCTGCATTCCATCCAACCCCTTTCTGGACAACGGGAAATCTCTCTCAAACACCCGGACATCCAAGAAGTTATATGAGTGACTGTACATCAGTCACATTAAATTAGTGTCATGAAGGTCCTTTGGTTCGAAAGACAGACGTAACATTGGTTCGCTCATCGAAGACGACATAATTGTGCGCACCCCGTCAGCAGTTATGATTTCTAAGACATTCACATTTGCAAGTCTTTCGTCTCAATTGTTGTCTGCCACTGTCGAATCGTTTATCCTGAGGAGAATTTTAAAAGTTTTTTCTTTTCTTTCTTATTGAAATTTGTCCCGCTCCTCTTGGATTCTCCCCTTTTCCTTTATACCTTTATTTTTTTTTCCTTTTCCCCTTTTCATCTGTTCATTGTCTTTACTCCTCGATGCGGTAAATTTTGGTTTCTTCGTCCCCTGCCTTTCTCAAGTACCTCATTCAACGCCGCAATATCTTCCACTCACCTCTCTCTCTCTCTCCCTCAAGAATTTTAGTTATTCTACTCATACTTTCAAACTGTTGTGTATTACTCTCTCTCTCTCTCTCTCTCTCTCTCTCTCTCTCTCTCTCTCTCTCTCTCTCTCTCAAGAATTTTAGTTGTTCTACTCCTACTTGCAAACTGTTGAGTCTCTC
>NC_087207.1:2068537-2073537 GCF_015104395.2 Macrobrachium nipponense | reverse complement strand
ATATATATATATATATATATATATATATATACATATATGTGTGTGTGTGTGTGTGTGTGTATGCGCATTTAGCTACAAATGTCGTTTTAATATCCCAATACGCTCTATCTCGCCAATATTTTTATATATGTTAAAGCTTACCGAACGGGAATTTCTTTTGTTGAAAATAACCTCGTTGTCTCGTGGGATCGAACCAGCACACAAGAACTCAGAAAATGTTATTGACGCCTTAAACGACACCGTCAACAATCACGGTGATGTGATAAAATTCATTTATATATATATAGATATATATATATCTATATATATATATATTTATATATATATATATATATATATATATATATATATATATCTATATCATAAATATACTGCAAAAAATTTTATATACATTTTTGAAAGGGGTTCTGTGCAAGACAAAATAACCACAGCTTTTTGCGTTAGAAATCTAGATAGCACACTTTGTTACTTTGTTTATTACGTTCAAGTGTACTTGAAATGTAGAAAATACTTCTTCCAAGTCCCTATTTCACTTTACCTTTCTACCGTGGATTTAAGGATATTCACAAGTACTAACGTATTCCTTCGTGCTACATTGGATATATATTAGTAGTGTGTATATATATATATATATATATATATATAAGATATATATTATATATATATATATATATATATGTGTGTGGTGTGTGTGTATCAGAACAGTATTTCCTTTGCCTAGCGAACCTCCCCTTTTCATCTATTCTGCTTCCCCTTGTACAATATAAATCCATCCTTTCAGTACAGGGGATCCTATGGTAGGAATTTCCATGAGAATCTGAGCTCAAAAAGGGCGTATCGACTACCATCACGGATCAGAAGAAGAAGAATATTAAAAGGTAAAAAAAAAAAAAAAAAACACTCCGAAGAAACTACATTTTTTTTTTCTTCTCATAAAAAGGACGACTGCTTTTGCCTTTGCTTTCTATGGGAATTTGCCTTCTATATGGGCATGCTTTAATACGTTCGTCTACTGGTGTTTATTCATTTGCGTTGAATCACAAGGCTCATTTCGATGTTATTTTTTTTTCCCTTGACGTTACAATTAAAGAGAATCTTGCTTTCTTAGGCTCAGTCTATTTAAATACGGTCTTATTTCATTCATATAATTTATTTAATATTACAATTATTGCAACACTTCATGTATTCAACTATGGTTATATTCCCTTAATAATAATAATGTGGTCATCATGTAGCCAATTTAACGTTTTGATTTTACACAAATATTAAAAACGCCTTAATATTATATCAAATACTACAAACGAAACGTTTCACGTTTTATATAACACTTATCAAGAAACCTATTTTTCCGTAACACTGCAACGTAGAGCTGTTCCTTTCTCCCTCTCAAGAGTCACAACGACGTCAGATGCTGACATCCGGGTTCCTTCCTTTCTGCCTCAGCGCCTATTCAGGGGAGCCACGTCGATCTGACCAAGATTCTAATTTATACTGGTTTATACAACTTGGTTTTGTGGACACCGGAACAAATTGCTTTTCCTTCAGTTCCCAGGGAGACTGATGTTGAGCAAGATGGCTAAACAAACTTCTTTCTCTTCCTTTTGTTCCTAAGGTTCTCTCTCTCTCTCTCTCTCTCTCTCTCTCTCTCTCTCTCTCTCTCTCTCTTTCTCTCTCTCTCTCTCTTGACATAGCCTATATAATTCCTTTCCTCTTTGCTGATACTATCCCCATATTTCTCTCTCCCAGTCTTCTCTCTGTAATCGCAATTTAAGTATATTTTTACCCAATAAATAACCCCTCTTGCCATTCTGTTATGCAGTGATTCCTAAAATAACAAGAGTTTCCTCTCTGCTGGAAAGTCATTCTTAAAATCACAAACGGCACTGCGTCATTAGGGAGGAATCCGTTAGGGGGGAATAAGTAATAGTAAAGATATGTTTGGGGTTGTAGGGGAGGGGGACGGGGGGGGGGGGGGGGGATGGGTGTAAAGTTAAATAAGTGTTTTCAGGCCTTGGTAAAAATATCCTACCTAGAAGATTTTTTTTTTTTTTTCTTTTTTTTTTTTTTTTCTTTCTTTTTTGGTTAGAAGCAACACAATGGGGAGAAAGACGGAGAGAGTGCTAGAACAAGCATGAAACAAAGGCCGGAAATGATGGCGGCGAGAAGTCGTTTCTTGTCTGGCGTTTTCTCTATTGTTTTCCTTGGGTGACTCCTCCTTTTCATATGTGACAACTTTACACTTGACGAAGGAGCAGGATAAAGGGTTTTCAGGACTTACACAGGCAAGGAAGTCCGCGATGTGGAAGAAAGTGATGTGAATTAACAAGAAACTATAGTAGATTCACATCAACCGTGGCCATTCCGATGTCTAGGCCAGTCCCTTACCCTTGACGCTCCTGATTGGCTGTTGATAAGCCAATGACAGGGCTGGAAACTCTCAGTCTCTCTCGAGAGTTCACATAGGCAGTATGTACGTTCCTCTCCTAAGGGATACTTTTGAAAGACGTATTCCTCAGGAGAAGTGGAACATAGAACCTACCAATGTGAACTCTCGAGAGAGACTGAGAGTTTCCATCCCTGTGATAGGCTTGTCAACAGCCAATCAGGAGCTTCGTAAGGGACTGGCCTAGACATCAAATGCACGGGTGACGTGAATCTACTATAGCCCTCGAGGAACAAATGTATTCCTAAGCGAATTGGTCATTTCACACATTCCCTAGGGAATTCGTGAAATCCCTGATTTCATATATTTACTGTAACATATACAAGAAAGCGCTGAATTCTGTGACAGAGGATTTCGCATTTCCACGATTTTCATCCAAGACCGAACTCCCAGCCACGTTTCCGAATGACCAAAGTGTATGAAGAACCTTTAACCTAATAAATTAAAAAAAAGTAATTCACTAAATAGATAAATAGTTAAATAATATATTACAAGAAACTTTTCATGGTTCACTGAACCATGAAAAGCCGCACATGAAATGTTGGAAACGTGAATTTCGATGATCGCTGAATCTAACTGTTGTATTTTTCCTCCACGAAATACTTAATTATTGGGGACATCAAATAAAAAAACATAAAATTGCACCACGCAAGCATGAAGGCAGGAATAATTTTTAGAGAAAAATGGAACTGGGACCTCCACTAAAACTGCAGATTTTGCTTAACCTGTCACGTCATTGAAAATCGAACAAACCTGGTTATTTATTTATTATTTTGTTTTATTTTTTCATCTCGGAGACGAGGAGTTAGATAAGCAAAATCCCTTCAATTTCAGCAGGGAAATACTTGCAGTTTCGGCGAAAGCAGAAGTGGGACTTTATGAAAGACCTACTGATGTAAAATGCGTTTGAATGTACTACATCGAATATGGAAGCTACGTAGGTGGAGCGAATATTGCAAAACGCCTGATGCAGACACACGCAGCTGACTGCAAGAATACCAATCGCCTATTTGCATAGACCGGACTTGAATCACTTTATCCTATTAAGGCTTTGAAATTATGAATTATGTCCTTCTCCCGCTAAGAGATGTTCGTGCTATTGTTCTGTTATTTAAACTAAAATAAATAAATATAGATAAAAATAAAAAGCTAATATTTACACCCGATCTTCGGTCTAATAATGATAGAGAAAGTTGGAAACAAAATCTTATATAGCTCTGACGACACTCCAATTTATGAGTGATAAACAGCATATAGAGCCTACGCTATATATATGCTATTTCTATGGGCTAAATATACCTAATTTCATAGCGTTACTTTTAAAACTAGAACATAATGCATATGTGAAGAGAATGTTGTATACTTACCCTCTTAAAGAAAACAAACTTAATAACGGTTGGATACAGTCAGTATAACATCACGTTCCAATTCGATAATTTTTGGTAACTTAGTTACGCCCCCCCTCCCCCTCCCCACCGCCCATCAGAACAACTCAATTGCATCGAATTGTCTTTCCACCCGACTCCCCATAAAGTTAACCATGCACAAGTTCTTTATATATATATATATATATATATATATATATATATATATATATATATATATATATATATATATATATATATATATAAATTGCGTGCCAGAAAATAACTTTTCTACTGATATATTACCACCGTAATGTAGATTGTAGTTTTTTTCTAAATTCTAGTGGTAAAAGCAGGTGACATGCTTTTCTCAGAACTCTAGACGTTACGCGATATAGGCCTAACGATTATGTCTGCACCATAAGGTTTTAGCTTACTCCTTTTGTTTCTTAGTTGGGATTTCCTTTGGTATTAGGCTACCAAAGAATCAGATGTACGTATTCATGGGTGAAAAGAAACATCTGGACAGGGCAATACGGCTACAAGACACTTGATATCCCTTTGTGTCGGGAGCCTGAAAGCTCTTGGGTTAAGTACATCATTGAAAAGATGTAAATATAAGTACTCGATAAGCATTTTGTAACGAAATGAAGTATTGCTTGAGGCATTAATAGATAAGTAAGCAGCCGCTCTGTGAGCTATAGTAGATTCACATCAACCGTGCATTTGATATTTAGGCCAGTCCCTTATGACGCTCCTGATTGGTCTTTGATAAGCCAATCACAGTGCTGGAAACTCTCAGTCTCTCTCGAGAGTTCACATAGGCATGATGTATTTTCCACGTTTCCTGAGGGATACTTTTGAAAGACCTATCACTCAGAAGAGGTGCAACATAGATCCTACCAATGTGAATTCTCGCGAAAGGACAGAGTTTCCAGCCCTATGGACTTGGACTTGGATTCAATCAAACAGCCAATCCAATGGAGCGTTTTTTGTCAGGGACTGACTAGTAGCCATCAAATACATCAAATACACTGTTTGATGTAAATCTACCATAGTACTATGATTATACTCAAGTTTCATTGAACTGCATATAATCAGACATATGAGAATATATTTGTATTTTAAACCTTTAGCATTGTACCCAATCATTTTACCTTCATTTCAGTAATAAAGCAAGCTTAGAAACAAAA
>NC_087207.1:2056037-2063537 GCF_015104395.2 Macrobrachium nipponense | reverse complement strand
TATATATATATATATATATATATATATATATATATATATATATATATATATATATATATATATATATATATTATAGAGAGAGAGAGAGAGAGAGAGAGAGAGAGAGAGAGAGAGAGAGATGGATGGATTTAATTTGTAAGTATATACTGGTGCATTCCCCATTTTGCTTATCTTATACCATGCTGTGAGAGAAGAGTATATTCACCCACTCTGCACCAAAGAACATATCGTACGAAATAACAATCCATAAGGTAGAGGAAAACTGCGATGTTTACGCAGCCAAAAGCCGAGATGCTTTCTAATATATTCCACTGATCTTCCGCCCTAATTTTCATGCTATTTCCTCCGAGTTTCCTGCAGTCTTGGTCATTTTAAATTCTCCAGTTTTTCACAAAGAAAGAAAAATGTTCATTCGGTTGTGTGACAAGTGATAATATTTATCGGTCGAAGCAACCCAATGACCATTATTTATTTATCAACCAGAATCGATATTCGCTTAAATTAAACGAAAACGACAGCATGAAGACGCCGGCTGACGATTTACCTCAGTTCTACGACTGCGTGAACAAAGACGCATCACTCACCGGGAAAACGAACAAACTTTTAATGGAATCCAGGTGAACTTGAAGGTAAACTTATTCATTCATAATAAACATTGGTGATTCTCCAATATAAAGAACCACTTGAACGACGACGGGAAAGATTGTGATCTTTCAGTGGTGAATTTGCATTTGTGAATGAGTTTGCGAAGGATATCGCCGGATAAGATAAGGGGAAGGCTGAGGAGAGAGAGAGAGAGAGAGAGATGACCGTTAAAGCCGCTCGCGACGCCGCCCGGATTTTAAATCATTTCAAATTTTTGAGCGGCGTCTGGCGGGTTGATGAAGTCGCACGAGTCCGTATGCGGTGTTACGCGGCCGGCCTCGCTTCAAAAGAGGGTTAATTAAAAACCCGCACGGTGCCGCACCACACCCCACGTGGTGAGATAAGGTGCGACGTAGTACCACCCGCGAGGGTGAGCTATGGCGTGATGTTACGCCATGCGGTGCCCGTGAAGTGCCCTTACGGCGCCTTCATACACGATTAATAAATGGCGCACACATGTTGTGGGGCGTGCGGCGTTGTTACGTCGTCTCCCTACCGTAGAATATTATTTATTTTTTCTTTTTTTTTTTTAGATGAACCTCGATACTTTTTTTGTCTCTTTTATAAAGAAATATTACTTTACAAAATTATATTTTACAATTTTGTATATACATTATAAGATCTATATATGTATATTATAAAAATATTACAATTTATTTATTTTTCTAAATGTTTTTAAATTAGAAACATACTGATTCGTGAAAATTTTTTTAACATTTCACTTAAATCCTATAATATTTTCCTTAAATGTATTTAACAGTCTATTCTTTATACATTTAATAATTTGCTGGTCAGCACTTATTGCCATCCATATATTTTGAAAAATAAAATTTGCTATTATTACCATTGCTGTATTTTCATCCCTTTTTGAGTTTGCTTCAAAATCTACTTTTAAAATCCTTAACCTGCTATTAGTTTTTAATTTACACATTTTCTAAGCAATTCGAATACCCAGGACAAACAAATTCTTCTTAACCAACGGACAGAAATATACCATATGCATATTAGTTTTCTATGCATCCACAACCGCATTCCTTAACGTCTTTTATTTTCATCATGGCTAGCCTATCATTTGTTCTTAAAACTTCATGAACATACTTAAACAAAATTTCTCAACTTTTGTTTTCTATATCTATTATTTACATGTTCCCAAATTAGTTTCCAGTTGAATAGTGGATACAATTTTTCAATATTTGGAACATATTCACTGTTCTTCATTAAATGTTCATATATCCACTTTCGTTTTTATCTGTGGATAAGAAGTCTCTTATAGCACTTCGTAAAATATTTATCATACTTTCATAAAAACTAGGTGTAAAAATAGTGCAATACTGATGTTGGCATTTCATTTTCTATAGGGTAGGTTGCTCTGACTTTACAATAAATAATCATTTGGTAACCAAAACAACGATCTTTTTAAACATTTTAGAAATGTACTAAGCATGATTGACTTCGCTTTACACTGAATATCAATAATTCCTTAACCACCTCTTAATTTTGACAAAAACATAGGTTGATTGGGTGGAAGTTACCGCGCATTCGTTGGGAGGATAAAAGGGGCCGGACAGACCACGGGGGCATCATTCGCGCTCTGACAGCCTGTCGACATGTATAGATAAATAGAATTAATTTTTTAATAATAAATGATTTTTTAGTTTATTTTCTTAATATTAAATGATTTTTGTACATTTTATATCATTCATAATGTTTCTTTTTGTAATAAATATGTTGAAATACGGACTCGCATTTACATTTTCCTTATTTATGCTTAATTTATATGTCATGACAATATATATGATGATATGATTGGGTGAAATGAAATTGAAAAACGAAAAAGCATGACAATAAAGAATATTAACATGAAGAAATAAATTAACAGGAAATCTACGTGAAATATGATATTATGAATATGGAATAAATAGAACTCGGAAAATACTTGAACTTATAAAATAAAATGTAACATGAAATAAATATGGCCATCAAATGATATATAACATACAAGGTAAAAAAAAAACAATAATATAATATTGAAAACATGATCAATTGAACATGAACACATACAAATATGATAATGAAACATAATAACATTGACTGGACATAGTTATTAGCAGGGGAACAATGAAAAATCAGAAACAGACTAAAGACATATTGACCTCAGTTGATAATTTCATTATCTTACATTCTATGCTATTCATGTTCATTTTCTTACAGTCTGTGCTTTATATGTTCTTTTCTTACTTTCTATGTTTTCATGTTCATTTTCTTACATTCTATTATGCTTTTCTGGTTCGTTTTCTTACTTTCTATGGCTTTTCATGTTCATTTTCTTACATTCTATGCTTTTCTTGTTCATTTTCTATATTCTATGCTTTCCATGTTCATTTTTCTTACTTTCTATGCTTTTCATGTTCATTTTCTTACATTCTAATGCTTTTTCATGTTCATTTTCTTACATTCTAATGCTTTTCTTGTTCATTTTCTTATATTCTATGCTTTTCATGTTCATTTTCTTACTTTCTACGATTTTCATGTTCATTTCTTACATTCTATGCTTTTTCATGTTCGTTTTCTTACATTCTATGCTTTTCATGTTCATTTTCTTACTTTCTTTGCTTTACATGTGCATCATTTGCTTCTCATTTGGTCTCATTATTATGAATATGTTATTATAACTCCGCAATAAACAAAACCACAACCCACCCGCAACACACCGTTACACGGAGTAACAAAGCCGCAAGAGCGCGTGGCCTGGCATAGCAACAACGACCATAACACTGCGCCAACTCTGCGCCAACTCCGTAACACTCCCCGCTAGGCACCGCAGGAACGCGCCGTGAGGTGCCAGTAACCAACCGCCCCGGTCCGCCCAACGTCCACCAAATAACGGTCATTTTTTCCATTTTTTCTCCCGCCCAACCGCCGTCAATTTTGTAACGGTTTCTTGCGGTCCCAGCCCCCCCGTAACAGCCCGCAACACGAAAGTGCGTAAGTGTAAACCTGTACCTTAAGATATGTCAGTATATTTTCCCTAAATCACACTAATACATTGCATTCCTTCCCCACAGGAGCCTTTCATTTGACAGTGTGGTCCCACCGGAACAGATGCAGTGAGATGGACGCAAGTGTCTCCTCACCGAGGAAAGTTGGTCTTCCTTCAGCACTGCTTTCTGAGGTAAGGGGACAGTTCAGGCAATTGATTGTTTTCGTATTTTCGTGAACAAGTAAATGCAATGTTTTCGTATAAAAACAAAAAAGAAGAATAATTTTATGTGACAAAGCATCATTTGGGATTCCTAGGTTTATCACGGGGAAGGAAGGCTGTACTACGTTTTAAAAGAAAAAAAATCTTGATAAATTCAGCGGGTTTCTAATGTTGCTTAACAATATTCAGGCTTAAATAAATAAAATCACGCCGGACAGTTTTATGAATACGAACGTGGTTGTTGGTCCGTTGAAAAAGAAAACTGTACATAAGTAAATAAGCAATTATAGAGAATTTCAAAGTTTAACTTGTTTAGGCCTAACTTCCTAAGCGAAACTGGATTCTCCATTTGAGCTCACCCCAACTCCCTCTCACCTCCAACGCTTTTTTTTCTTCTTCTTCTTTTTTGTCGAGCCTGTGGTAGACAAGGCTATTAGGTTCTTGACTCGTAATTATCTACACTTACCAAAATGGAGATGCCGTCTAAGCGCATCATTTTCATCGTTCTTCAAGTCACCTCGCTCAAGTAAAATAATTGCTTGTGTAGAGAACACTAGCAAAGTGTACTAGAGGCAGGCAAGGGGACTGAATTTCAGGTTGTCGACTAAATAGTTTGTTGCAATGGCACCCAGTTAGCATAAACAACGTCGTACAATTTATCACAGCAATTGGAGTCAAATAAATCAAATGGACAGACTTAAAATATTTATATGGGCCTATGACCTTTTTCATAGGCTCCTTTCATATAGGCCTATGATCTTTTTCATAGGCTAATCTCATATAGGCCTATGATCTATGAGAGAGAGAGAGAATATATTAAGTCTTATTTTTCGATAAGGAATTTTGTGATATGTGGTGGTCCTTCAAGCAACATAGGCTAGATTTAAAGTTATATTCTCAGCTACTGTTTGTACAGAATGTGTTTGTGTGTTTATAGATTCTATTTATTTTTATTTACCGTTAACTTCTGTTATGTACTCCCTTTTATTTTCATCATTTATTTCTTTCTGTATGAAGAATTTTATTCTTTAAGTTCACTTTATGTGTCGGTGCATTTTGTGCCTGTTCTGTATTGTATATTTCTGTAATGCTACTGTTTATTTACTACTAATATTATTGATCTTCGTTAGAAATAACGAACTGGTAAATAAACGACCGAATTGTCGCCTGTATTTCAGTACAGCGATTTCCCTTTTATTGATACTACAGATAAATGAAGGTGTAACAGACTCGATCTAATTCTTCTATCACTCTCTCTCTCTCTCTCTCTCTCCTCTCTCTCTCTCTCTATTATATATATATGATATATATATATATATATAT
Source organism: Macrobrachium nipponense (assembly GCF_015104395.2). Taxonomy (NCBI): domain Eukaryota; kingdom Metazoa; phylum Arthropoda; class Malacostraca; order Decapoda; family Palaemonidae; genus Macrobrachium; species Macrobrachium nipponense. The sequence goes on along the minus strand of NC_087207.1, from coordinate 2,058,367 downwards.
ATATATATATATATATATATATATATATCTTCCCTCTTCTTCTTCATCTTCTTCTTCTTCCAGTCTCTCTGTTATGTTATCTGATTACGAATTTTCATTATCTTTTCTTTCTGGATTCCTTTGTATATGCTCCGACTTTCTCTCTCTCTCTCTCTCTCTCTCTCTCTCTCTCTCTCTTCTGTTTACAAGTTGTAAACAGCAACATTGTGGAAGAGTTTAAAAGAAAGCTGAACAAACAAAATCATAAGGACACTGTGAATGAACATTAAAACCTGTTCCTGGAGATAAGCTGACCTCACGATGTCTCCTCGGATGGACTGATAAGTCTTTGAGACATCCTAATCCTTGTAACTCTCTCTCTCTTCTCTCTCTCTCTCAAACAAACAAACAAAAAAAAGTAAAGGGAGATGCGACGGCGGTGTTTTGGGACAATTGCCGTCATTTCCAATTCATTTCTCCACAGGGTGAACTCCCTCTCCTGGAAATTATATATTGTTCTGAACTGCTTGTTCCCATCCTGGAAAATGTAATCTAGTTCTCTTTAAAAAAAAACATATGGCCTTGAATGGAGGGACGAGAGATCACAACAACAAAAAAGAAAAAAAAAAATACGGACCGAAGGCCAGATATATTGAAAAAACAGAGGATTTTATAAAGCTGGACTTAGTTTTAATAAAAACTAATATTTTCATTAATTTGCGTTAGGTCCAGGAACTAATAAGGTGGTTGATTGTCGATCCAACGGAAACACATGGCTGGGCAACCAGACACGGAGATCAGAATTTTGTGCAAGACTTATTCCAAAGAGTTCCCAATTTCTCCCCATAATCAGGCACGGTGTTTGTCTGCAAAGAGATTGCATTCTAGCATCAGTAATAAGGTGATTGACACATGGGGGGCCTTACACACTACTTTCTTTCAGTCTAAAAATTTGTAAACCACTCAAGGAAATGAAAATGACTGGGAGTTTACACAGAAAGAGCTATTACGTTGCTCGAATTAACTAGGGGATATTTACTAGCACACAAGGGACGTAATCACAGCATTGAACCAAGATTGGGGGGAGTGAGAAAGTCACCTTGGAAGAATGGAAATTGATACAGACAAAAGGCAAAACTATTCCCTGGCTGAACTGGAATTTACTCTCACAGTACCTGGAAATCCTGGGCTTGGTAGTCTTCTTATCTGCTGACATTCCTATGCACTATATAGGTATAAAATACTTGGGATTTTCCCCAGAGGAGGCTGGGGGGCAGAAGGGGTGAAGTGGAGTCTGCAGGGCTTGAGAAAGTCTGAGGAAGTCCTGCTTCCAAGTGGTTCAGAGCGGTGTCTGAAAGAGTTCTGAGAGCGAGCTGCTGTGTCCCTGCTCTTATAAAATCTCACCGTGGTAGTGCTGCCCTAATCCAGATTTTCCCTGTGGGGGCAAATTCAGAACAGCCAATGGGAGCAAAGATAATTTTTCTAGAGAATGGAGTCTTTCAGTTCAAAGGGGCAACTTGCATATAGGCAAGGATGAATGAATCTTGTTATAAAGAAATTTAACTTTCCTTGATTCTGGCTTAAATCCTGAACTATATAATATATATATATATATATATATATATATATATATATATATATATATATATATATGTAATATATAATATATATATATATATATATATATATATATATATATATATATATATAGATATATATATATATATATATATATATATATATATATATATATATATATATATATATATATATATATATATAGTGTTACGTCAAGAGTTTAGAGCCTTCAATTTTCACAAGTTTTATGTGAATGACTCGATAATATCCGTTTCTCCTCGTCTGTAATGGCATTACCTATGATATACTGTGAGCAGGAACATTTTAAATATTACAGCATCGGTTTTCAAGCGCTCTGCGATATGAACGACATCTTTAAAAGTTAGACCATCATGCTCTGAAGCGTTTTACTGTGGCAAACGGGTCTGTAGCATTCAATATATTAGTCCACTGCTACGATATTAAGTTTAATTTTCAATTTTCCTTTTTATGAAGACAGGTCTAATCAGAGTCCTCAAGATGATCGTCAGATATAATATGTAAAAGAAAATTCACATGAAGAAAGCATCTACAATATTTATGTGTGTGATGGTTGGGGAGCAGGTGGGGTTTACCTTCGGAGACTTTTGTCTAAAATTACTCGTTTTGTCCACAGTGTGTTGGCTTTGTTTTGAAAGTTACCTCAATATAGCTATTTACATATATTTCATAATCTGTCCTCCCATCTGTTGTCAGCATGTGCCGTTTTTCCAGAGATAAATCTCTGTTTGAGC
>NC_087207.1:2045056-2055537 GCF_015104395.2 Macrobrachium nipponense | reverse complement strand
AACAAACATTGCATTCTATCATTGCTGGTTTATCTCAACGAGTTACATTATACAACGGATGTTAACGTCGAAACAGATTTTAATATCAGAGAAGTTGTCTCTCAGAGTTTCCGTCATAATCATGAGGTATTTGGAAATGTGTCGTTGCGCAGTGTTAGTTTTTCATTGAATTATTCATAACTATTACTCAAAAAACTCTTCCACTCGGAAATTCTGCTCGTGGAGCGCAGCTGAATCTACTTATGCAGTTTCATATCGTATTATGATTATCTGAGGTGATATCCCACTTTCCTCTTCATTGTAAATATTCCGTTGGTATTTTCGTACATTTAAACGAGCAGAACAACCGCTATACGTTTAGAATTGAAACTAGATTGGCAAGTTTTTGTACATTGCTCTTGATATTAATCTGTGCCATATTGCCATCAGAAATTCCTCGATACCTCGAGCATTTTTTTTTTTTTTTTAACTGTGTTTTTTTGTTTTAGGTTTTTTTTTTGGGGCCTACCTTGTTTTCAGTCGCTTTACTTTCATGTTACTATTTTCCCCCAATTACTCAAATGGTTTGCGTTCATTTATTACGGTTTTATCCTTTTTATTGCTTTGGCCTCCTTGAATCTGTTTTCACAACGCTTCAGGTGACTGTCCTTATGAACGAAGACTTTGAGATGCATGAGAGAAGAATTTAAAACCATCCTTCAGCAACAACGGTGTATTTACCAAAAAAAAAATAAAAAATAAAATAAAATAAAATAAAACGCCAAAGATAATTGCCAAGCGTCCCTTATTTAGAGAAAAATCTTTACAAGACCATTAAAAGACAATCTTTGACGAAAGTTATGTGCCGAGGTATAAACACTTTGGCTCTTCCCCAGGAAGATTAACATCTAAATTTAGCAAAGGATTTATGAGACCTGAAGTACCTTGACTTAATTGGTTCGGACATGGCACGTTCGTAACAAATGGGGAATGTTACTGGAGACTGATTACCCCCCCCCCCCCCCCCCCCCCCCCCCCCCCCTTTCTCTCTCTCTCTCTCTCTCTCTCTTTTCCCTTTCCTCTATTCTTTGTCTCTGCATTGTTCATCGCAGTTCCTCTAACAAGAGAAGAGACAACAAAATCTTTGTTTGTTTTGGCAAAGAGAGAACGAAAGGGGAAATGAAATCCTCGTAGGTTTGGTGGGAATGGAACAGAAAAAAAAAAAAAAAAAAAAAAAAAAAAAAAAAAGGAATCGGAATGGGAAATCGGAACAGGGAGAGGGATTTATTGGACATAAGACTGGCTGGGAAACACGAAGTCCAAAACATTGAATGGGCGTCTGCTTTCGAGCAAACAATGAAAATTCCATTTTTTTTCCCATATCCAAGAAATCATTTTCGGTGCATCAATCTATTATTATCTTTCTTCCACCTTACTTTCCACCCTTTCTTACCATTTGATTCATAACTACTTTGAGGTTTTCCTCCTGTTACGCCTTTCAAACTTTTTTACTGTCAATTTCCCTTTTCAACGCTGAATGACCTCATAGGTCCCAGTGCTTGGTCTTTGGCCTAAGTTCTACATTCTATGTTATTCTATTCCTTCTCTGACGTCTGCAAGGAAGATCGCAAGCATTTCCCTTTATTGCGAAAAAGAGGAATATTGACGAGTTTTTAATGATGCGTTAAAGTGCGTTTCTTTTTTTTCAATACCTTGCTATGAAATAAATGGGACAAAAGAGAGAAACACCTGGCATCTATCCGTCACTCTTAGTTAATTGCCATCTATTCCATATGTGACTCGAAGCGCTAGGTATATATACCAAATGCCCTTTTATCAACCCGAAAGCTAATAATATAATTTATGACGATGGAACTATATATACAAATTAGATCAAGGAGACCGTAAATCGTTTCTCGGAATCCGGCATAATTAGGTTTGCAGTGGAAGGGAAAGCTGGAAACTTCGTTCAGAATAAAATTGGTTTTAAACTTTACATTTGTACTGTAATTGTGACCTCGTCGTTGCGTTTACACGAAGTAAACTCTTTTACTGTCTTTTGATTACATCAAAACAAAATATATTATTTTTTTTTTAGTTCCGAGGCATAATGCATTCGTTAATTTATTAATCCTTTAAGAGTCATCGTGAAGCAGCAATAGTTACTATCGGCAACATTTTCACATTTCGTTTTTTCTTTTCTTTTTTTTTACGCTTGAAGGAAAAGGCCCTTGCGTTGCGTAAGCAAGAATAAAAAAGTATTGTTGTACACAATCCTCTGCGGGAATCGTAGAACACTGAAGAAATAAAGTTAAAGGTCAGATCCCTTCGGCCTTTTGGGAGCAATCCCTTCCCTCGAAGAAGAAGAAGAAGAAGAAGAAGAAGAAGAAGAGAGAGAGAGAGAGAGAGAGAGAGAGAGAGAGAGAGAGAGAGAGAGAGAGAGAGAGAGAAAACAAGAGTGCAGAAGAATCTCTGCACAGACGACTTTAGACCAAGGGAAAATCCCTGACTAGACATCTAAGGGAATCGTAAAAAAAAAAAAAAAAAAAAAGGAGGATGATCGTTAGAAGATAAAAAAATAAAAATAAAATAAATTTTAAAAGGAGGATAGTGGTTAGAAGATAAAAAAAAATAATAACAAAATTAAAATGGAGGATGATCGTTAGAAGATAAAAAAGAAAAAAAAAATAATAAGAAAAAAATTAACAGAGGTTGATCGTTAGAAGATAGAAAAAGAATAAAACAAAATTAAAACGGAGGATGATTGTTAGAAGATAAAAAAAGAATAAGAATAAATTAAAAAGGAGGATGATTGCTAGAAGATAAAAAAATAATAACAAAATTAAAATGGAGGGTGATCGTTAGAAGATAAAAAAGAAAAAAATAACAAGAAAAAATTAAAAGAAGTTGATCGTTAGAAGATAAGAAAATAAAAAATGATGATGATCGTTAGAAAAAAAAAAGGAATAAGAACAAATTTAAAAAGGTGGATGATTGTTAGAAGATAGAAAATAGAATAAAAAATTAAAATGGAGGATGATCGTTAGAAAATAAAAAAAGAATAACAAAAATGATAAAGGAGGATGATCGTTAGAAGATAAAAAAGAGAAAAAAGAATAAGAAAAAAATTATAAAGGAGGATATTGTTAGAAGAGAGAAAAATAGAATAAAAAAAAGGAGAGTGATCGGTAGGAAAAAAAAGAATATAAATAATTTAAAAAGGGGGATGATCGTTAGAAGATAAAAAAGAGAAAAAAGAATAAAACAAAATTAAAAAGGAGGAAGATCGCTAGAAGATAAAAACAAACAGAATAAGAAAAAAATTAAAAAGGAGGATGATCGTTAGGAGACAGAAAAAGAATGAAAAAAAAATTAAAAAGGAAGGCAATCGTCAGAAGATAAAAAAAAGGAATTACAAAAATTTAAAAAGTAAGATGAAGATATATGAATAAATGCATAAATAAACAGCTTTTGAGTGTTGGTGGATTCATTGACGTTTCCCCCCAGGAATGAGAAGCATGATTGCTCGTAGTTAAATGTACAAGAACTGCTTTGGTGTCCTATGTATACCATATGCGTATTATAGAATTATATTCTCTTTAAGTTCTTTTTTCTTTAAAATTTTTTTTTTGATATTCCATTACCTCTAGAGCTCATAAAGAGGATGGGAATACCTTTAAAATTATTACCATGTGATAGTACACGAGGTCTTTGAATGTGGAAACCGGTTTCGTTTTGCTATGTTTTGTTACTTTTAGTTTTCTGTAACAAAACTATTGAGTTAACTTTGTCTATCCGTCCGCACTTTTTCTGGCAGCCCTCAGATCTTATAATCTACTGAGGCTAGAGGGCTGCAAATTGATATGTTGATCATCCACCTACCAACCTACCAAATCGCAGCCCTCTAGCCTCAGTAGTTCGTATGTTATTTAAGGGATAAGTTAGCCATGATCGTGCGCCTGGCAACGCTATAGGAAAAGCCACCACCAGGTCTTGGCTGAAAGTTTCGTGGGTTGTGGGTCGTGCAACATTATACGCTGTACAGAAAACTCGATTTATTCGGTGAGTTTTTTAGCCTTTTTTTTCACGACCTTCGTTCTGTTCTACAGAACGACCCCAATACAGACAGATCTCAAAAGGAAACAGACGCGGGAATAAAATATAACTTTGGAGGAATGGAATGGCCATTTCCCCTTTCCATGAGTTTCTGTCATAGGCAATAAAAGCGAGATTTAGTAAGACAATGATCACCATGAGCCCATCAAGGAAGAAAAAAAGCCGAATCCTGCTGATTTTACCACGTAGGGAATTCCATTTGTTTTTATGTCTTTTTATAGATTGCTTGACGATGATGTTTCATGGGTACAGCATCTCCAGTAGTACTAGGAAGCCCTTGCTAATAATGAATTTATGACGTTGATGACACCTAGCTGAAAACGCCAAAAGAATTATCAGATCAGTCAGTGATCATTAGGAAAATAAATAAATAAATAAATAAATAAATAAGAACTGAATCAATATAAAAATAAGCAGTAATAGAAGTGCCCATGAAAATATTATCACCAAAGAAATGTATAAATTTCTCACTCCCTATTAATTGTGTTTTAGTTGAATTAGATGTGTATATAAGCATTCAGATGACAAAATTACAGTCCTCCCATGGTGGTTTGCATTGCACTCTCAAATACCTCATGTCAGTGTGGGAGAAAAACTACAAAGAAAATACTACTTATTTTCAAGGAACGGAAATAGCGTCATTTATATTCGGAACATTTAAGAAAACTGTCATCTGCGTTTCTGTTTTTAATCATAAATCAGATGTACTTTAAGGAGAGAGAGTTTATATGTACATATATATATTATATATATATATATATATAATGTATATATATATATATATATATATATATATATATATATATATATATATATATATATATTATATATATATATATATATATACAATTCGTGGTATGTGGTCAAAATAAGTAATAGGATATCCGAAATGTATGGTGTCTTAACGAGAACTTCAAATTATTCTCTCTCTCTCTCTCTCTCTCTCTCTCTCTCTCTCTCTCTCTCTCTCTCTCGTGGCTCTTAGAGTTTTTTTTTTTTTTTTTCGGAAACTCTACTCATAAAAAAAATTGTACGAATAGGAATGTTAAAAGTAAACAGAAGTGTTATCCACTTATTTTATGGCCAATCCCGCGTCAGTGCAATGGACAAGATGACATAAACCGCATGCTAGTTATTGTTCAACGCATAAAATTTACGAATAAAATTCGTGGACCAATAAATAAATGAAAAAGATAAAACATTCAATGTTTGGCACCAAAACAATTCATCAGACATCAATCATTATTGTTTGCGAAAAGCTCTTCTACTAAACACAAAAACGATCAAAGAAATGTTTTAAAGTTTGCAACAATCCACACAGCTGATATGTTGCCATGATCGTTGCATTAACAAGCTTCTATAGAAATATAATATAACGGTCACAAAAATTATTTATTATCTCAATTCGAAAACATTTGACAGACGAGACGATATCATTGAATTCATTTTTATGGACACTTTTTTTTTTTTCTTGTTTTTTCATTGCTATTATTTCATACCTTAACCGTGGTTATGTTATTCAGTAATCCTCGACTCAGATGTTATGTGGTGATCTTTAAGCAAAGATTTCCTCCGTAGTGCCATCAGCGCATCTCACGGGGTGCACTGTAGGCATTACCAAAGGTTCTTTGCAGCGTCCTTCGGACCCTAGCTGCAAACCCATTCCATTTCTTTAACTGTACCTCCATTCATATTATCTTCTATCTTGCTATCCAGCCTTTCCCTAAAAGTTTATTTATAGAGCAACTGCTTTGAGGTTTTCCTCCTGTTAAACCTTTCGAACCTACCTGATCTCAATCCGCTTACAGTTCTTCTTCCCAGCTTTATCCCTGTTCGGGGTCTCTTCCATTTACCTCTGTCCTGTGTCATTTCCTTTCGTAACCCCTCCTCCCTCATATCATCTCTAAGGCAATCTCTCCTCTCTCCTCTCCTTCGTGTTCCATCCACCTCCACGTCTCAATCCACTTGCAGTAGTGACTACGTAAAGAGACGGCTCACTTGGAACGATAAGTGTTCCTTTAGTTAATTTTTTAAAAATTGTTAATTCCTGAAAGTAATATTCTTTTTACTCAGAAATTACTGGAATTAAAAACATTTGATTAAACCAAGACAGGGAATTTTGGCAGACCAGAGTATGAGCAACAAAGTGGGATTCCGGTTACGCGGAGTAAATCAGGTTTTGCGGAGGATCCTCGATGTTCGACCAAAAATATGCGTTGCTGCCTTTTCCGGAGCGGAATTGTTCTTCTCTCTGGGCGAACGAAAGGCAAAGGGAACTGAACACTCGTATCCGAAATGTCTCGTCCGCCGACGTTCGTGTTTGGTGTCCTTCCAACAACATTTAATCCTTTTCCTTCATTGTTGAATCTCTTTCGCACACTGTTTATACTGTGAACTTCCCCCAAATATTCTAGAATGTTTCGGTTTGACAGGACTCGACAGGGCAATTTGCAGGCTGCAGGAAAGAACAATATGGCCTTTAAGGTGGGACATTGTTTAAAATAAAGATGATTTTTCCCTCCCATTTCCCTCCACTGTTTGTTGTAGTTCAATGAAAAAAAAAATGGATTGAGAATCATTTCGCTGTTTCTGTTTCAGCCCTAGTAATGTATAACGCTGTATAGAACGATGTACAAAAATCATATTTCCCTTTAACATTTCCAATTTGTAGTCCGAAGAGAAAAAGTAGATGCAATTCCCTTTCCCTCGTTTTGATACAGTGCTGGGGATAGCTTTTGTTTGTTTGTAGCTTCCAGAGAAAACTAGATTAAATTCAGTGTTATTCTTTAAAGCACAATTTTTCCTCTCATAACTGGAATTCATTTCCACTTAACGTCGAAGACGTTGAGTAATTCCTGTGTTTAAACAACGTGCAGAAAATTACTGCAAATTTTGTTGACTCACTTAACAATGATGACGACAATATAATCTTAAAAATCCTTGAAAAGAAAATCTAATCGGTTGTTTTAAAAGAGAGGTAACAGCAGAAGAGAGTGTCATAAAAGATGTGCAACTGATACATCTATAAGCATTAAAAAATTCATGTCAACATTCAACCATGTGACAAAAATATTAAGCAATACAATACAAAAAAAAGTGTCACGTTTATGAATAAAAATACAGCATAGGATTGGCTACTTCCAAATGGACAATGGTAATGGAGCATTCAGCTTTCCGTGTTGAATGAATGAATGAATGAATGATTGGAAGTTTTCTGGCATCCTGACACCGAAGGTCCTTTCCGTGTTGAATTATTATTATTATTATTATTATTATTATTATTATTATTATTATTATTATTATTATTATTATTATTATTATTTCGGAAGGAGACCCTCTCGTAGACAAGTTTTGTTAAAAATGTTTGCTGCTTCAGCACTATTAATTTTATAGGATCTTCTCTATTTTTTCTGATGACGGCTTTCTCGTTGTTGCTTAGACTGGCGAGCAACGCACCAAAGGCATGGTAAATTTCGGTTGAGTTATTTTGGTTTATTATTGCTTATATATTCTCTCTCTCTCTCTCTCTCTCTCTCTCTCTCTCTCTCTCTCTCTCTCTCTCTCTCTCACATCAGAAAAATAGAGAAGACTCTCTACAAAATTAATATTGCTGAAGCAGCAAACCATTTTTAAACAAAACTTATTATTATTATTATTATTATTATTATTATTATTATTATTATTATTATTATTATTATTAATTATTATTATTTATTATCATCTTGCAAAGAAAATACAAAATTAGTAACAGTAAAGAGAAATATGAAATAACAAAAAACAGCGATGCATTCTCAGTAAAACTTTAATATGTGATTTCTTCAAGAGTCAGTAATTCAAAAACGAAAATTTACAACTTGTCAAGCGAATGAAGAACTGAGCCATAAATATGACAGTAATATGAATATGGTATTGATCATGTCTGAAACTCGAGTTTTTCTTTGAAGAAATTCAGGAACATAAATTATACATGAAATATGGCATTTGCAAAACGATGTCCATTCTTGGAAATGCTGTAATCTTTGATCATTTGATTCAAGTTTTTTATTTTTTTGGAGAAAATTGTATTAATTTGTCAACTAATTTGCTGGGATATATGAGGCATAAACGATATGATTTTTGATGATAGAAGTTCACACTCGACGTGGTTCGGAAGTGAAGTAAAGGCCGTTGGTCCCGTTGCAGAATAACCACTGGTTCCATGCAACTTAAAAATACCTACAAACAAATAAACGATATTAATCCTTGAAATCCATATATTCTGTGCAATGTGTATTATCAGTTGACCTAAAATCATCCTGAAGTTGGATCCAGCTAAAAATCTCTCTCTCTCTCTCTCTCTCTCTCTCTCTCTCTCTCTCTCTCTCTCTCTCTCTCTCCATATTTATATACTTCTTCACAAATCTATCAAATGACTTATCAGAAACTTTATTTTTCATGTGCCACCTCAAGGTCTGTTAACGTACATGTAGGCTCATATTCTTCACATGATTTAAATTTTATTATTAGAAAGGTGTATAATTTCTTTTATTGGTATACTGTTTAATCAGTTTTCATTCTATATCCTATATATTTTCTATTCTTCCATATTTTCAGTTACACTCAATATAGTGTTTTGTTTGTTTGTTTGTTTGTTTGTGGTGTTTTTACGTTGCATGGAACCAGTGGTTATTCAGCAATGGGACCAACGGCTTTACGTGACTTTCCGACCACGTCGAGAGTGAACTTCTATCACCAGAAGTGCATATCTCTCACACCTCAATGGAATGCCCGAGAATCGAACTCGCGGTCACCGAGGGGGCAGGCCAAGACCATACCGATCACGCCACTGAGTCGCAATATAGTATTTTGTTTCGGACGTCATTTCATCCCTTCAGTATTGAGGAGTTATTTGCGGAAAACCAAGGATTATTTTCAGAGTTTTAGAAGTCACAGTTACCAAAAATAAGGAGGACTTTTCGTTCCATAAGATAATGACCAACAACCTAGCAATGGACAAGGCATTCTTGTTCGCGGGAGAATTAAATTATTCCCCTGTAGGAAACTTTCTTTATCCCTATCAAGGTAGATTTGAAAATGTTCTTTTTAAAGACGCTTAGAATTTTTCAGGAAGGTACTGTTTATTTTTTTTTTTTTCGTAACCTTACAGATGAATATAGGCTCCAGAGTTACGAATGATCTACATAAGGCAAGATATTGAAGGAAAAATATTAATTATTACCACTGAGGGTGGATTACATTTCCTTGGCCATATCATTAGGAATAATGAGAATTGGAATCATTCTGTTGTGAATGAATAATACTGACAATCGCTCACACGTACACACGCATACAAACACAGACACACACACACGTGTGTGTGTGTGTGTTGCGTGTTTGTGCTAGCAAGCAATACGAAGTCATTCCATGCTTTTATAAGGCTTTACGAAATCAAATTTTCTCCTATTTCATAGTTTGCTCTGAATAAAAATCATTTTGCCTTACAGTGGCGTTCATTTGAATCACCAATAACAAGTTAAATTCATTTTGAATGTCTGAATTGCGTGAAATATTTATTTTAGCGCCTGGACAAATATAACTATGATTTCGTAAAAAAAAACATGTAGAATTCTTTCTCGTTCTATTTATTTCATTTACATATAAAAAAAAGGAAATAACTCTCTCTCTCTCTCTCTCTCTCTCTCTCTCTCTCTCTCTCTCTCTCTCATATACCAAAACCACTGCTGTTTCTTTTTGCAAAAAGTGATTTCATTAAACGTTCAATTAACTAAATTTAATTTTTTTCTGTTCATTTTTTTCAATTTTCAATTATTCTATAATCATTCTTCCTAATTTATCCACAATAGTTTTCCTTTCGTGTTCCCCTCATTTTTCATCAGTTTTCCTTCTTCGAGATGTTCAGACGAATTTTCCTTTTACTCAAGCTACTGAAGGGTTTGTGGCGCCGGATTTCGGAAAACGATGTATAGTACTGATAATGGTTTCGGAAAATTTGTATTCAACACTTAAAGCTGAATGGTCCATTATCATTGCCATTTGGAAGTAACCAATAAATAGTTTAATGCTTCATTTTTATACATCAACCTGAAAATTTTTTCAACTAGTATTACTTTAATTTTCTTGTCACATGGTTGAATGTTGACGTGAAATTATTAATGCTTATAGATATATCAGTTGCACATCTGTTAGGACAGTCTCTTCTGCTGTTACCTCTCTTTAAAAACAACCGATTAGATTAGATTTTCAAAGATTTTCAAGATTATTTTGGCGTTATCATAGTTAAGTGAGTCAACAAAATTTGCAGTAACTCTCTGCAGTTGTTTAAACACAGGAATTACTTAATGTCTTCGACGTGAAGTGGAAATGAATTCCAGCTATGAAAGGAAAAG
>NC_087207.1:2020056-2040056 GCF_015104395.2 Macrobrachium nipponense | reverse complement strand
ATCTCACAATTAGACGACTATTGATTTGATTTTATTACATGTTATAGAAGATTCACATCAACCGTGCATTTGACGTCTAGGCCAGTTTTTTACGACGCTCCTGATTGGCCGTTGGGAAGCTAATCACAGGGCTGGAAACTCTCAATCTCTCTCGAGAGTTCACAGAGGCATGTTGTATGTTCCACCTCTCCAGAAAGACGTATCCCACAGGAGAGGTGGAACATATATCCTGCTTATGTGAACTCTCTCGAGAGATTGATGAGAGTCTCCAGCCCTGTGATTGGCTTATCAACAGCCAATCAGGAGCGTCGTAAGGGACTGGCCTAGACATCGGATGCACAGTTGTGAATCTACTATGGCAAAGACGGTTTGGCGGCGTTACAAGGTCAGACTCACACCTCAACGATCCCACCTAAATATGCACTCTTAACTAGAATGAAATTTAAAACTTACATAAACACACCAGAAAAAGGAAAGGTAACAGCGCTGAAGAAGACGAGAATGGAGAGTAAAACGCGGCAAATGAAACATTGTGCATAGCCTTCCTTCTTCCATAACCCCGACATTCTATCAACCAGGTCTTCAAGAGATGAGATTACAAGACGCCCCAGGCTGGCCCAAGACACGCGTTTCGGGCCAGGTCCAAATTAGAAGGCCCACGGGGGAAATTCGGTGGTCGTGTTGAGCCACGGTAGAGGCCCCGATGTTGTGGTGTTGTCCCGAGATGTTTTCGACGATTTGCTCTTATTCGGTAGTGTGTCTTGGTTGTTATAAATAATGGAATATCTGATGAGAAATATAGAAGGGGCGTTTTTGTTTGATAAATCTTGAAGGAACTGGGATATTAGTTACAACATATCCTTGTCGGTGTTACAGATATTCTACTTCGCATGAGACAAAAAATGAGAGAGAGAGAGAGAGAGAGAGAGAGAGAGACCTTAAACAACAACCATAGAAATAGAGATAAATACGAGACAGTCAGAAAGACCGATAGACGTACACTCATCTAAATGCAAGTTAAACTATTCACAAGAGGCGAATCAACTTCTACGTTTGTATCTGCTGAGGTACTTGAGGTTATTAAGTGTTCTAGTATCTTCCACTTCAGAAATATGATATTACATCTCGCACTTCGAATCTGCTAGATACGCTTTATATGACCCTCTCATTATTCTTTCTCATACTCCTTACGCTCTCTCTCTCTCTCTCTCTCTCTCTCTCTCTCTCTCTCTCTCTCTCTCTCTCTCTCCAGGCATTCAGGCACATCTAATTAGCAAGTCATATGAATACACAACAGAAATATTTTAGTGAAAAACTCTTGACACCAAATGCTTTGAAGGACCTTCATCCATTTGCTACACGAAAAATATGATTCCAGGAAAAGGCCTGGATCTGATTTATGCTGGAAGACTCCACAAAGAGGAATCATCCTGGAGACATGGCATGTGATCCGTAAATTCCTCTGGAAGTGCAAATGTCTCCTCTCGCTTCGTCAGGTTTTAAATATTTCACGTCTTTTGCTTTTTATAAAGGAAATCGGTACGCAACTGAATCGAAATTATTATGATGTCGTTTTAACATTTGCAGTTAGAATATCTCAGTGAATTAAAAAAAGATAACATGCTTTATCTTTATTCAAGTTTTTTATAACCATAGGAAAACAATTTTACCGGAAAAAATAAAATCGTCCATATACTACCATTTTTAATATTTGCTAAAAAAAAAACATTAGATTACTTGTAACGTTGCAGGTGTAGAATATATGATTTAAAATGAAGAGAAATCATTTAATGCAAAAATGAGCGTCCCAAGAGAATCATGGACTGCGCAGCAAAATAATCGTTACTGAATAAGGTCTAAAGTTACCGATCGTAAATAAGGGTATTGCTTTTTCGAACTGATGACATGGTGTTGTCTTGTCCTTAAAGATTTACACACACACACACAATATATAATATATATATATACACACACACATTCGATCTCTGGGCGGGACAATGCGTACTAATGCAATAGTGATTCCCTTGCTTCCAGCACTCATGCGCTACCTTTGAACCTATGTAAACCTTCAAATGGCTGGAATCAATCAAACTGGGAAAGAAGTTAAAAGAAGCCATTCATCGTCGCTTTTCAGTCTTGACAGGAGAGTTAATGAATCGCAGATCCCGAGGAACACATCTAAATATTTGTCTCTGGTTCTCGTCGGAGCTAATGCAGCAAAAGTTTCCAGCGATTCGCATTTGCCCGCTAAGTTCCAGAGGAATGGAATCCCCCAGGCAAACATTTGCTAATTAGATCCAGTCTCTGCTCAGAATCTCTCTCTCTCTCTCTCTCTCTCTCTCTCTCTCTCTCTCTCTCTCTCTCTTCTTTCTAATTCTCTTGTATTCTGTTTTCAACCTGTGGTAAATAAAGACAGTGTGAATGACTTACGAGTAAAATATATTAAGTTCGATTCCCGAGTGGTGAGACGTGATCTAGGCATTGTGCTTCTATTGGTCTGAGCTGAGAATTAGGTTTCTGTTAAGGGGGTGGGCGAGAGAGAGAGAGAGAGAGAGAGGAGGACGAGAGAGAGAGGAGAAGAGAGAGAGAGAGAGAGAGAATTGCAAATTTATCATAAATAATTGCTGCTTATTTGTTACATATTCAATCAAAATATTCAGGAAAGGCATAAGGAAATAAAAATATTAATAATATAGAAGTAATAATGATAACATCAAAATGTGGTTTGCACTATGAAAAATGTGTAAATATACTTATCTTTTTCCATGATTTTCATCTGTCTAATTTTAGGAAAATATTTCCCCCATTTGTCTTAATAATTGCAGCCCCTAAGAATATACTGTACAGAAATTCTGGCGGATGGGAAGTTCATTTACCGCAACTGCAACACTCGAAATCTCACGATGTGAAATACCATTAGAGACACGAAACTTGGAGGTACTCTTCCTGGGAGAGATCTTGATTAAGTACCAACAGCGGGAGCCAAGTGTATTAAGAGGCGAACATCCTCAAGCACTGACATTAAAATCCCATCGTCACCAAAAACGGTGATGAGTCCTCAACCTTAGTTGGAAATATAACCCTCTTTTAAATCTGATCGTTCCAAATGGATTTGAAGTAATATTAATTCCGAGAAGCACTCCGGTACAGTTTAGAAGACTTCCTTCAATTTTGAGAAAGTGCCATTTATTGGCCTTTCTTTAAATATCTCATTTTCGGTGAGAAATATTGCCAAGGCAGAATTTTCTGCAGCGCGCATGATTTGCACAGTAAGTGGCTGCTATATTCCCGTTGTCATTTCACCAGATTTTCATAAGAATTCGCCCGAGAAGGCCTAGAGGTCAATGACAAAGATCGAATGCATAATTGCTTTGTGTTCCTTGTATTTTATTCATCGCTTCTCTCGAGTTACCTTATTCAATCTGTTTTGTTGTTTAATCTTAGGTCTTGTTTGCTGATTTTAAGGTTATATCTGATGGCATCTGAAGTCCCATCCACTGCTAAAAGCGCCTCAGTGGCGTGATCGGTATGGTCTTGGCTTACCACCTTGGTGGCCGCGAGTTCGATTCTCAGGCATTCCACTGAGGTGTTAGAGATTTGTATTTCAGGTGATAGAAGATCACTCTCGACGTGGTTCGGAAGTCACGTAAAGCCGTTGGTCCCGTTGTTGAATAACCACTGGTTCCATGCAACGTAAAAACACCATACAAACAAATACAAACAAACATCCGCTGCTAAGTGTATCTACATAATCTCTTGCTTCTCCTGTCTCTTTACACTGATCTGGCCCAAAGAAGGAAACCAGAGCAATCTACTCAAAGAAATGTATTGCAGCCAGAAATTGTTTTGCCGGAAAAGCGAACATTTGCAATGAAATACACTGCAAAATCAACGACTGAGTAACACTTTTTCGTCAATATCCTCTTGCCAGTATCCACTGCCTTCAGCATTTGCAATTATCACATCGACGAAGAGCAATTAAGCCAATATAAACATATCTTGAAAGCAATCAAGATACTTCCTGAGGGGAAATTACAATTTATAACGCATGAATAAAAATGATTTATTGAATATCCATGTATGTTATTTTCAGTCAACTGTTGGTATTAATGTACATATTAAAGTAATTAATTTTTTAATATTTATAACGGTTTCAAGCGTCTAGAAGTTCATTCTAAAGTAATATTCGTCATTGAATCGTAAATTCAAAATTGTTTTTTACGAGAAATACACTCATTTATTATTGAAGATTAAATTTACTGACTTAATAATGTCAACTGCCGAGTACAGAGTTCAGACGAGGCAGGGGATTCAGGGACTTGGTTGTCTTCCTGCTCAGGGTAGTAGTAATAATAATAACAATAGTAATAATAATATCCTTTATTTCAGCTCAGGGCCATATATATGGAATATACAAAATACAGACAGTAACATACACCATCTAGATACATGAGACAACATGGTAAAAAAATGAATAAACTTGCCAAATTCAGACGGAATTAAAACGATAAAAACATTTATATACCACCTGTTAAATCTAATCTGAGGCCACTGGCATAGTTTTCCAACAGATAAAATACCCCTCGCCCTCCCTTTCTTCTTTTTTTTTTTTTTTTTTCTTACATGAACCAAAAAAACGTTTAGAATTCCTTGTTTGCATTACGGTTACAGTGATAACTCCTGTGAATGTCGCCTGAGTACATTTTCGAACTTTTTTTTTTTTTTTTTTTTTTTTTTAAGTTTTTTTTTTTTTTTGTAAAAGAAAATTATTGTACCGGCTTTCTCTGTCCGTCTGCCCCCCACATCTTAAAATCTACTGGGTCTAGAGGGCTGCAAATGGGCATGTTGATCATCCACTCTCTAATTTATCAAACGTACCAAATTACAGCCTTCTAGCCCCAGTAGTTTTAATTTTATTTAAGGATGAATTTAACCATAATCGTACTTCTGGCAGCTGTGTAAGTACCAAGAACACAGGCTACCACCGGACCTTCGCTGAGTTTCATGGGCCGTGGCTGAGGCCACCACCGGACTGAAAACTCGATTGCGCCGATTTGTCTTACGTAATCGTCCTAATTCATTCTGATGATTTCACCTTGCGCAAAGGAATAAACATAAGGAAATATTATCGTCCCGAGATCAACTAGCATCGGGATAGACCTTGGATCTCTCCTATAGACCTTTGGGAAGACGTTCCCATCTCGATAACATCGTCATAACGAAGGTTTTGGTTCTAACTCTGTCCTCGAGTCTTCCCCTGAAGATCCTCCTCAGTAGACAAGGTTGGCAATGATTAAATCAAACTGATTTAATCAAGTGGTTAAACCATTTATTTTTTCATTTAAAAAATCATGATTTTTTTTATCTTTTAAAAAAAATTTAAATGAAAGCAAACATATGGAAAAATATGGTTTGGAGGTCAATGAAAACTTAAGCAAAACTGTGCTGCATCTATTTATTTTGATATAAACAAAATTGCAAATACATACTTTAGGCCAGAACTGGAAACCTAAAAGTTAAATCAATAGCAATTCTGTCATAAAATGTTTTTGAGGAAAAAAAGATTGAAAAAACCCCTAACAAAATAAATAAATCAATCAATCAAATAACATAAAAAAATAAAAAAGATAAAAAATAAAACAACATATTTTTATTTTTTTATTTCAGATAAATACATCTAACAAATGAAAAAAAATAAATGAAAATATCAAATAAATAAAAAAATCAAATAAGTCACTGATTTTTGTATTTTATTTATTTATTTATTTATTTGAAAAAACACCTAACAAAATAAATAAATAAAAAATCAAATAGATGGAAAAATAAAATAACTGATTTCTTTATTTTCTTTATTTAGAAAAAAGGTAAAACATCTAACAAATAAAAGAAATAAATGAAAATATCAAGTAAATAAAAAAAATCATATCACTGATTTTTTAGTATTTTTTCGATTTTTTTTATAAGAAAAAAAAAAAACACCCCAACCCTGTTTCTAGACCTTACCTCGTTCGATGGGTAATGAGAGGCAGAGTGAAATGCAAACAACCTCTCGGACTAAACTCGTTTTTCTCCAGAGAGGAAAAAGCGATGACGCAGCATCGGCTGATTGGCAAACGCATAATAACTCTGTTGAAATTGATGAGATGTTTGGGGCAATCAAATTATGCCATGAGGACGGTGGTTTCTTGCTAAGTTATACTTTTTATTTATTTTTTTTATTTCAGTAAGGCTGAAATAAAGGTAATTGCTGTCACGCAAAACTGTAACTGTAAAATATGTTTGTATGTATATATGTATATAAATTCTTTTGTTAAAACAGGATACGTCTCAAGTATAAAAGGCCCATTGAAGCACTCTGGCTTAAAGCTAAGGACTATATATTTCGGTGGACTAACATCCACTACTTGATAAGGGTTTGATAAGGGTGGAAGTTAGTCCACCAAAATATAAATGAGAGTGTTTAATGGGCCTTTTATACTTTATATATATATATATATATAGATATATATACTATATAATATATATATATATATAGTATATATATATACATATATTATATATATATTATATATATATATATATATATATATATATATATATATAATATATATATATATATGATATATATAAATATATTTATATATATATATAGTATATATATATATATATATATATATAATCTAATATATATATATATATATATATATATCTATATTATATAGATATATATATATATATATATCTATATATATATATATATATTATATATAATATATATATATAATATATATATATATATATATATATATATATATATCTATATATATATATATATATTATATATATATATTATATATAAACAATAGCTTAGCGGGAGCAGCACTATAAACACTCTATTAATAATACCATAGTACCTCGATTATTACAAAGGTACGAGAACGCCCTGCTCTCCCCACCCCCCCTGCTAATGACTCAGGACTTCATTCACTGTTCAGCTCAAAATTGATATGACCAGCCCTTTCTCTTATTATGCGAGGAGAAAGATGAACAAGAGGTAAGAGCTGAACTGAATATGGAATTTAGGCCAAAGGCTAAGCCATTGGACCTGTGAGGTCATTCAGCGCTGAAACGGAAATTGACAGCAGGTTTGAAAGTCAAGTAAGATGGAAGAAAGAGAATATGAAAGGCTGTGCAGTAAAAGGGTCGACAGGGGTTGCAGCTTGTTTGGGGCCTACCTACACACAAAATATGTATATCTAAAAAGATAGAGAAAGAGAGTTGCCAAGCTTTGACATCGATGGAGAGTTCACATGGGCAGGATGTATGTTCCACCTCTCCTGAAGGATACTTTTGGAAGACGTATCCCTCAGGCGAGGTGGAACATACGTCCTGCCAATTTGAACTCTTTCGAGAGACTGAGAGTTTCCAGCCTTGTGATTGGCTTATCAACATCCAATCAGGAGCGTCGTAAGGGACTGGCCTAGACATCAAATGCACGGTTGATGTAAATCTACTATAGTACTTAAAAGACCGAATCTAGCACTAAAACACTCTAACTATAGAGGGAAAGCAGCCCTGGATGTCACAATACATTTGAACAAATTCTGGACTATTTTTCGTACAGAAGAGAAAAGGTTCATGCTACGCTAAAGTTTCATTCATCTATTCCTTGTAAGTGTACAGACCTAATGTTTGTCTGTCTAATTGTCTATGCTTACTTTCAGCTTTCTGGCGCATCTTACTGCACCTCCTACTCCTGTCCCAGGTTAAATGATTTAATTGTTTTGTCTTTCAGTTGATTACTGATGTCAATTAGTATACCTAAATTAGTCCTATTGTGATCTTAGTCACAACAGGGAAATTTAATTAATGCGCTGACTAACTCATAGCCTCTTTTTATAGTTAAATCTGAACGAAGATCTAAAATAAAAATACCACCTATAATAATTCAGATCAGTGTTTATTTCACCAATTAAAATTTCCATCCCTTCATAGGAGGTAAGAGAAAACGTGATAGAAATATCTTCAACTCAAATTATGACCAAGATTAGTGGCAGTTCAACAATTTAATCCCCTCATTTAGTAGAGCATTTAAAAAAGCAGACCACACCCCAATTAGAGCATAATAAATTGATTATTTAGAAGGCGATGATCCATTTAACACGTAATAAAGACAACGACCCTCCCCCCCTTTCTTGTGGATGACCACCGTAGAATATATTGGTCACGCGACGATTTCACTTAAGAGACACTACTCTTTTATATTAACATGTCAAAAGTGCATCAGTGAATAACTGAGCACATAACAATCTAATGAAGCGTGAGCGATCTGTCAGAATGTTTCGGTCTGTCCTGTCACGTTTCGAACTAGATGACAAGTCATTTCTTGCCAAAAAATCACGAGCTATTTGCATCGTTAATTGTTAATATTCAAAACTGACTTTGAATCATTGAAGGCTAGTCCATATCCCTAAGCACATTTTTAGGTCAAGAATGCAAGTCATATTGAAACACTGAGCTTTTTCGCATATTATCAGTATTATACGACTGTAAATTGCTATTAATTCCTCTGCAAACATAGGCAAAGAGTTACAAGATAAATTCTGTAATGGAGATCAAGCACAAAGGAGCGCCCCAGTGGCGTGATCGGTGTGGCCGGGAGTTAGATTCTCGGGCATCCCATTGAGGTGTGAGAGATGTGTATTTCTGGTGATAGAAGTTCACTTTTCGACGTGGTTCGGAAGCCAAGTAAAGCCGTTGGTCCCGTTGCTGAATAACCACTGGTTCCGTTCAACGTAAGAAAAAATAAACATACAAACAAACTAAGAACAAAGGAAGAGCACAAAGAGTATTCAGTCCTATTTCTGGATCGAGCTAATCATGAAAAAGCAACGAAACGAAACCAGTGCTATATATGGAGGTTCGATGAATTCCATTTTTAACATTTGCTCACTCGCACAGCCGCTTTTATTCGTGAAAGGTCAGATTATAATAAAGTTTATCGTGAAAAAGAAGGACCGGAATGGAGAACTTTAACGTAAAGATATGATGGACGTTGATAGACAGCCATCGCTTCCCAATCGGGAGATTGGTAGCATTTCAGTTTTAATGTTTCCGGTTCATTAATTTGAGGAGAGATTTTTTGTGTCCTGTTTTGATTGCTTTTTTATAAGCTATGTGAATTCCGGGCCATTAAACCTTCCATTACGGAAGGATTGTAGCTTACTGATCAAAATATACTCGATATGTACGTGTTTATATATATATGTGTATGTGTGTGTCCATCTATATGGTTATCTCTGGAAAATTATAAAAAAAAAAAAAAACCGTTGGCCAAATTAGGAAAAAAAAACAAAAAAAAACAAAGATATTTTAATATACATTCAGAAGGCCGTCAATGGTTTCACCTCATAACAATTCAAAAGCTATCTTAAATTTGTATGTGGGACTTAACAAGCATACATACGTAATATTTGGGACTTAACAAGCATACATACGTAAAAACTGCGCCCTTGTTTAACTTACAATTTTCGGATTTTCAAGGAATGAAAGAAGTTCCAGCTTGGCCCAGACTTCAAAAGAATGTTGAAGTGTATGGGATGGAATGCAGCTTTATGCCCGGAGACTCTCCGGGCATAAAGCTGCATTCCATCCCACCCCTTTCTGGACAACGGGTCTGTATAGTGACGTAAGACGGGCACACACCGAAACTTTCTACGGCAGAGTGAGGTAGCTGAACATTCAGCACTCCCAGACACCTGTCATCCAGAAAGGGGGGTTGAAATGGAAATCTCTCTCAAACACCCAGACATCAAGAAGTTATGGAAGTGACTGTACATCAGTCACATTAATTAGTGTCATGAAGGTCTTTTTTGGTTCGTAAGACAGATTGGTAACATTGGTTCGCTCATTGAAGACGACCTAATTGTGCGCATCCCGTCAGCAGTCATGATTTCTAAGTACATTCACATTCGCAATGTTTCGTCTCAATCGTTGTCTGCCTCTGTCGAATCGTTTATCCTGAGGAGAATTCTAAAAGTTTTTTCTTTTCTTTCTTTTGAAATTTTGGTTTCCGCCCCTCTTCTTGGATTCTCCCCTTCTCATTTATACCTTTGTTTTGTTTTTTTCCCTTTCCCCTTTTCATCTGTTCATTGTCTTTACTCCTCGAGCGGTAAATTTTCGTTCTTCGTCCCCTGCCTTTCTCAAGTACCACTTTCACGCCGCAATATCTTCCACTCACTCTCTCTCTCTCTCTCTCTCTCTCTCTCTCTCTCTCTCTCTCTCTCTCAAGATTTTTAGCATTTCTACTTTCTACTTTCAAACTGTTGTGTAGTAACTCCTCTCTCTCTCGTCTCTCCTCCACTCTCTCCTCAAGAATTTTGTAGTGTTCTAAACTCCTACTTTCAACTGTTAGTCTCTCTCTTCTCTCTCTCTCTCTATCTCTCTCTCTCTCTCTCTCTCTCTCTCTCTCTCAAGATTTTAGCATTCTACTACTTTCAAACTGTTGTGTATTCTCTCTCTCTCTCTCTCTCTCTCTCTCTCTCAAGAATTTTATTGTTCTCTCCCTACTTTCAAAACGTTGAGCTCTCTCTCTCTCTCTCTCTCTCTCTCTCTCAAGAATTTTAGTTGTTCTACTCCTACTTTCAAACTGTGAGAATTGAAGGGAGATTAACGAATGAAAAAAAAGGAAATTTGCACATACTGGCAGAACGATATAAGAGAGAATTCACCCCTAGAATAGATAATGAAGATAATGATATAGAAGTAAGGGATGAAAATAGTGAATATTTTAGCTGACATAGATATTAATGAAGCTGATATTGTGCAGGCTATAATGAATTAAAAAATGGAGCTGCTGCAGGGCCTGATGGAATTCCTGCTATTTTGTTAAAGAAAGTAGTTCATTCTATCGCAAAGCCACTTGCAATATTATTAAGACAAAGTGTAGATACAGGCAAGATATATGATGAGCACAAATTAGCATATATACCCCTACTTTCAAAAGTGGATCAAGGACTAGAGGCAAGTAATTATAGGCCCCTGTGAGTCTAACATCACATATTATGAAAGTGTATGAAAAGGGTAATGAAGAAAAATATTATGAAACATTTAATAAAAATAAAAAATAATTTGTTTAATAAAGGACAACATGGTTTCGTACCCGGAAAAAGTACACAAACCCAACTGTTAGTCCACCGTGAAAACTATTCAAAAAAATATGAAAAGCGGAAATGAAACAAGATGTGGTTTATTTAGACTTTGCAAAAGCTTTTGATAAAGTAGACCATAATATATTAGCGAAGAAAATTAGAAAATACAATATCGTGGATAAAGTAGGAAGATGGTTAAAAGAATTTTTACACAACAGAAAACAGATAGTTATTGCAAACGACGAGAAATCGGATGAAGCCAAGGTAATATCCGGTGTGCCGCAAGGTACGGTGTTAGCTGCAATACTGTTTGTTATTATGATTGAAGACATAGACAATAATGTTAAGGATTCGGTAGTGAGTAGTTTCGCAGATGACACAAGAATAAGTAGAGAAATTACTTGTGATGAAGATAGGAACGCTCTACAAAGAGACCTTAACAAAGTATATGATGGGCAGAGGTAAAATAGGATGGTATTTAACTCTGATAAATTTGAATCAATAAATTATGGAGACAGAGAAAGAAAGCTATATGCATATAAGGGACCTAATAATGAGGACCATCACAAATAAGGAAGCAGTTAAAGACCTTGTGTGATGATGAAATGAATAGGAACATGTTATGCAATGATCAAATAGCAACTCTGTTGGCAAAATGTAAAGCAAAAATGGGAATGTTGTTACGGCACTTCAAAACAAGAAAAGCTGAACACATGATTATGCTATAAAACATATGTTCGTAGTCCACTTGAATATTGCAATATGATATGGTACCCACACTATCAAAAGGATATTGCACAAATAGAGAGTGTACAAAGGTCCTTTACAGCTAGAATAGAAGAAGTTAAGGACCTAGACTACTGGGAAAGGCTACAATTCTTAAAATTATATAGTCTAGAAAGGAGAAGAGAACGCTACATGATAATTCAGGCATGGAAACAGATAGAAGGAATAGCAGAAAATATCATGGAACTAAAAATATCAGAAAGAGCAAGCAGAGGTAGATTAATAGTGCCCAAAACTATACCAGGAAAAATAAGGAAAGCACACAGGACATTAATCCACTACGCACCAGCATCGATAATGCAGCGTCTATTCAATGCGTTGCCAGCTCATCTGAGGAATATATCAGGAGTGAGCGTAGATGTGTTTAAGAATAAGCTCGACAAATATCTAAACTGCATCCCAGACCATCCAAGATTGGAAGATGCAAAATATACCGGAAGATGTACTAGCAACTCTCTGGTAGACATTAGAGGTGCCTCACACTGAGGGACCTGGGGCAAACCCGAACAAGATGTAAGGTCTGTAAGGTCTCTCTCTCTCTCTCTCTCACACACACACACACAGAAGATTTTTAGCTTTTCTACCTATACTTTCAAACTATTAAGTGTTACTAGAGCTCCTCTCTCTCTCTCTCTCTCTCTCTCTCTCTCTCTCTCTCTCTCTCACACACACACACAGAAGATTTTTAGCTTTTCTACCTATACTTTCAAACTATTAAGTGTTACTAGAGCTCTCTCTCTCTCTCTCTCTCTCCTCTCTCTCTCTCTCTCTCTCTCTCAGGTAGTATATTATCAAGATTTTAAATATTTCTTAAGAAATGTATTTAGTTCTGTCACTGTGTTCATACTTCACTTTGAAAAGCAACTTTTTTTTATGCTAATGGTTAGAATGATAGATTATTTAGATTTTCCAAATCTTATTATGAATAATTAGCATTTGCACGACTTGACCACAAGAAAGAAAACAATATCAAAAGTATAAGAATTACATCATATACGATATAAGGTATCAAAGGAATAAATTATGAAGAAAATGATACAGGGAACACATGTCCAGCAAATTTCTCATTAGCACTTCATATCATAATTATACTTCCGAACACATGAGTTTACATAAAACACAAACTGTATACATAAAGGTATTAATTACGCATGCCTCAAACGATGATAATATTTTCGGAAAAAGTACAAAAAGGTATTCGTCAGTCTGGGTGGATGTATCTGATGAAGTTTCACAAGGGGCGGGGCTAGATTTCAGATCTCCCACGAACGCTTAATTTTTTATAATTTTTGCGTGCGTAGATAATTTTTTGTGCGCGCGATTATGGGTTTAAAAATAATTGTAATTGTAATGTGTCATATACCAATTGAAAGGGTATTCTTTGTACTTTGACATGGTATATGGCAAAATGTAATAAGATGAAAAATTATGTAAGAAAAATGTAGTAAATATTTACATAAAATTTAAAAAGTTTGGTCCGTCTTTGACCTAGAATTCCTCGAAAATTTCTGAGAAACCTATCAACTTTATTTATGCATTATATAGTACATTTTATCAGATTTCTAATCCATTCTTCAGTTTCATTCTATCATCATCCCTTAGTCAGATACGCTACGAAACTTGAATGTATGTAGGTTGACGGATGAAGTAATTGCACATTTTTGTGTGCGTAGATCATTTTTTCTTTGCGCGCTTGTGGGTTCGAAAGTAATCGTAATTGTAATGTGCCTTATATCATTTGAAAGAGCATTCTTTGTACTTTAACGGAGTATACGGCAACATGCAATAAAAGGTAAATTTATATAAAAAAACGCCATCGCAAAAATAGTTATATGAAAATGTTATCGTAAATAGTTTCATAAAGATATGGTCCTTTTGTAACTGATGACGTTTCACAAGGGGCTGGGATAGGTTTTAGTACCGCCTCGTGAGCAGACCCTATATATTTTGACTCTGATCATCCTGCATTCCACTTATTTCAGCGAGTTAATTATTCGGTATCTAGTAAGACTGATGTTTTATGAAAGAGGCATTCCTCCCACTCATTCTCTCTTATTGGACAGACTTTTGAGAATAATTTCGCGTAAATTTTATTTAATAACGTGACGCGGGAAAATATGATTTATATATGGTGCTGCGTCTTTCACCTGAGGATAACAACGTACAGAAAGAGTAACTGCATTTTCCATTGTCTTGTTTACAAAATGGAAAGCAACTTTTTAACTTGAATTTTAGTTGTTCTACTCATACTTTCAAACTGTTGAGTACTCTCTCTCTCTCTCTCTCTCTCTCTCTCTCTCACACACACACACAAGATTTTTAGCTTTTCTACTTATACTTTCAAACTGTTGAGTATTACTCTCTCTCTCTCTCTCTCTCTCTCTCTCTCTCTTACACACGCACACACACACACACACACACAAGATTTTTAGCTTTTGCACTCATACTTTCAAACTGTTAATTGTTACTCTTACTTCATAAGGTAGGAGTAATATTTAATAGCCAAATTAGCAAACAATGAATTCAAAAACTTCTTCAATAAATATTCTTTTCCCGCAGATCATGCAGCATTAGAACGCAAATTCTAGGAACCCTTTTTTCCCGGAAAATCATAATTATTTACAAAACTTCAAGTTTAATCCGCTTACCAGAAAGCCAGAAAGTTAACTAATCACGTAAGACTAAAGTTTACTGCGCTGTATGCGTCGTTCGTTCACCAACTGAAACAGCACGATATTCCACAGAAATTGGCGATGGGAGATTAGAATAAAAAGTCAAAACTACAGAGCTATAGTCTTTCCAAACCTTCTTATCGTTTTGGTGCAGGGAAAGGGTGGGAAGTGGCCCTGCCAGATCAAACTTGCTTAGTCAATTTACTTAGAATCTGAAAGCACCACAGACCTAAACGATGCTAAAATAACCATTGCCAGATTTTTGTTTTTATCATATGAAAACATTTCGTAATATTTTCCACTGGGGAACGACGTCAACATTGCGTTTGTTCTTAAACGTGGCATAGATTTTGAGCTACGTTGCCTGTTCTCTTAAAGGATTTACGTCTAAGTGTTCCTTTAAATCCTGCGAAGAAACATAATAATAACAGTTTAAAAACGTATAACGGTGCCGGGATAGATATATAAGTGAGGCAATACGATTACAGTTGCTCACGGTACTATAGTAATTTCACATCAATCGTGCATTTGATGATTAGGCCAGTCCCTTACGACGCTCCTGATTGGCTGTTGATAGGCCAATCACAGGGCTGGAAATTCCCAGTCTCTCGAGAAAGTTACAGAGGCAGAATGTATGTTTCACCTCTCTTGAAGCATACTTTTGAAAGCCGTATCCGTCGGGAGAGGTGGAGCATAGAGAGAGACTGAGAGTTTCCATCCCAGGGATTGGCTTATCAACAGCCAATCAGGACTGTCGTAAGGGACTGACCTAGACATCAATTGCATTTTTTATGTGAATCTACTTAGGATATTTTTTGGTAATAATATCGTTGCTTCCTTCCCCCTTCGTTTTCAACTCCCCAGCGACATACTGCTCTCTTATCACGGGAGTTCTTGAGTGACTCGGCGCAATCGAGTTTTTTGTACAGCATATAATCACGGCCACCGAAAATAGATCTATCTTTCGATGGTCTCGGTATAATACTGTACGAGCCCATGAAATTATACCCAGGGCCCGGGGATGGCCTGCCCTATGATGTCACTGCCAGACTCATGATTATGGCTAACTTCAACCTTAAATAAAATAAAAACTGCATAGGCTAGAGAAGAGCCTCAGTGGCGTGGTCGGTCTGGTCTTGGCCTGGCATCTCGGTGGCCGCGAGTTCGATTCTCGGGCATGCCATTGAGTGGTTAGAGATGTGTATTTCTAGTGATAGAAGTTCACTCTTGACGTGGTTCAGAAGTCACGCAGAGCCGTTGGTCGAGTGCTGGATAACCACTGGTTCCACGCAACGTTAAAACACCATACAAACGAACAAACAGAGGCTAGAGGGCTACAATTTGGTATGCTTGGTGATTAGAGGGTGGATGATCAACATGCCAATTTGCAGCCTTCTCAGTTATGTAGTTTTTAAGCCAGCTCGATAGTTTCCTGTTATAGAAGTCTAAAATCCGTGTAGGGATACTTACGTACCTTGGGACCATAGAAGTGATCCCTCAGGAGTGTAGTGAGTAATTATACTTTTGTGCTGCACATCACGTGGTCTGTAATGCCATGGCTGAGGCTGACATCTGGGAGAGATCTCCTTAATTTTAGATGTCACGTGACATACTTCCACTATGATCCTGGTTCTCTCTCTCTCTCTCTCTCTCTCTCTCTCTCTCTCTCTCTCTCTCTCTCTCAAGACGAGTATGCCGTGTAATTTAATCGTTTATTCCTTAGTTTCTAATCGAGTCTGTGGCTTTATACATACGATTAAACATCATGTTGCGAATATTTTTTCAATATTATCTGATGAATATTTTTATTCTAAATGTTGCAGCAAAAATCATCTTTATAAAAGTAATAATCCGTAAGCTGTATATGACGATGCAACAAGCTTGCTAGTTTTAAGTAAAGACTCGCTTATTAAAAACTCCGAAGTTGACTACTTTTTAGGTCAAACGCAGGTAAAAAAAAGGTCATTTATGATAACTTAGAAGCCAAGAATCTTCTGAAACACTACGAGCGCGAACATAAGCGATTCCTAGCCTCAGACCTATGTTACGTAATCGCCATTATCAGTCCAGGACTATAACCGTTTCGATGTGTAACATTTTTTTTAAATCACAAAGTAGGAAAAATGTTTTTAGAAAATACAGCTCGACAATTTGGAGTAAATACTGATCTTGCTTAACTACGACGAACGGTTTGTCTTTTCATCATGTACTTGAAGCAAAAAAAAATAACTAGAGAATATGATGAAAGTGTATGTTACTAATATACTATTACGATTGTTACGTGATTCCAGCTTTTTTGTTGAAAATGTGACGGTCAAGCATCCACGAATAATGATATCAATTCACAAATAGCCCTGAACGCATATCCAATCTCCAGTAAGTTCACCGAAGCTGCTCAACAATATTGTTTTAGATTAAGCTGACCTCATGCTCATAGAGCAGCCCGTAATGTTCAACAAGGAAAGGTAGTCCGTCTTCGGTACTTAATATCTGACCTTCTTGTAGATTGGGAGGTCGAAGCCTTCAGGGCAGTGGTCGTCGTGTGGTATTATAGCTCGTCAGTCAATTTCTGGCTTGGAAGAAAAACCTTTGATGAATTCCGGCTTCCAAATGACGTGGAATATTACGTCGTGGTTTTTCATCAATGGAGTTCGATGTCGGGATGAGCAGAACCTGAAATATCAACACGAAATTCTAAGCATTGTAATAACGAGATTAATGAAATTTCAACGTATGATTATATTAGATAGCAATGATTTTAGAAATATTGTTATATATACACACCATGCATACACACACACACATATATGTATATATATATATATATATATATATATATATATATATATATATATATAGTGTGTGTGTGTGTGTGTGTGTGTGTGTGTGTGTGTGTGTGTAGAAAATGTAGAACGTACTACGAAAGTTCTTGTTCCAAGTCCTGTTTCACTTAATTTTCTACCGTGAATAGAAGGATATTAGGAATTATAGAATATTCATATATTAATATATATATATATATATAATAGTTTATATATTTATATTATATTATATAAGATATATATATATATATTACAGAATACACAACTAAACATTTTGCGTGCCACGCTTTTTGAATCCAATGGGATATATTACGATTTCTTAAAAAGATAATCGCAAACAGTATTTGTCGAGATAGCCCTTACATTGTACCTGATCATGAAAGAGTGGAAATAGGAAGCCCAATTAATATTTTCAGATGAACTGAGTAATGAAAGCAGATCAAAGGAAAATGGTACTCGTAGTTTGAAGAGAGAAAACATGGACACAAATCCGAAAACATTTTTGTGTAGCTGTTAAGTTCTTCACTGCATCATCACTTTACTTTTCCTTGAACAGAGAAGTTAAGTATATCTTAGTTTTACCAGACCACTGAGCTGATTAACAGCTCTCCTAGGGCTGCTGGCCCGAAGGATTAGATATTTTTACGTGGTTAGGAACCAATTGGTCTACCTAAAAACGGGACCTACAGCTTATTGTGGCATCCGAATCGCATTATATCGAGAAGAGATTTTCTATCACCAGAAATGAATTCCTCTGACTCCGCGTTGGCTGAGCCGAGAATCGAACTTCGGACCACCGAATTGGTAGCCGAGCTTTGCACACACAAACACAGAGAGAGAGAGAGAGAGAGAGAGAGAACACTTCTTTTACACCTATTAGCCGCCCTATTTCAGCTGCGATTATTCCCTAATAATCCCGTGATAACTATAAACGTGCAATATTCAGAAAACAGTGGTGTATAGGCCTAGACAAAGAAACGATGAGGTGTGTTCATTAGAATGACCTCTATTGTGAGAAGAAAGAGAGACCAGATTCCCCTCCCAGGGAAAGGAACCTTAGCTAGGTACCATCTGCCCTAAAACCCTAAAAAGGGCTAAGGGTCTTCCTTTCATCTGCATATGCGTCAGGGATTCAGGACTAATTAAATCCAGCTCAATAATTAATGAATGCACCTGAATCCGGGGGTACCAGAGGGGGGGGGGGGGGGGGGGGGGGGGGGGGGGGGGAGCGTTATCTCCGTTCCATTTACCCCACGATTGTGGGACTGTCTTCCTCCCAGAAGAATTATCTATTTATCTACGTGTTGATTTATTCATTTAACTTATTTTTCCTCTTTTAAAGAAGTGGGGTCTCTTCTTTCTGAACACCATATTATTTTTTGGAAGTTTTTATTTTTAATTTCCAGTCAGTGGCCCCTTTGGTGGGCTTGTTCCATGTGAATAGGATTCATCTTCTGAATATAATAATAATAATATAATAATAATAATAATTATAATAATAATAATAATAATAATAATAATAATAAATAATAATAATAATGGAGAAACAAATCCACAGTTATGGTAAATGTACATATATGTCAGTTTAAAAACAGCAAAGATGCTTTCGGGAATCTGTTCGGTTCCCCTTATCAATCTGATTGATAAGGGGAACCGAACAGATTCCGAAAGCTATCTTTGCTGTTTTTAAACTGACATATATGTACATTTACATAACTGTGGATTTGTTTCTCCATTTGAAGGCTTGTGCTACTATGAGGATTTTTTAATAATAATAATAATAATAATAATAATAATAATAATAATAATAATAATAATAATAATAATAATCATGGATGGAAACAGTCCCAAGTTTTAGAGGAAATGCTTTATAATTAACATAGTCTTATGCTTAATAATAGTTTTCTTTAATTAATACCCTAACCATTGTCTATATAGATTATTGAATGTGGAAGTTAGGCCAAAGGCCAAGAATTGGGACCTATGAGGTCATTCGACGCCGGAACGGAGAGTGAGAGTAATAAGTTTGTAACGTGCTTTAAGGAAAACCTCAAAGCAGTTGCACTATGAATCAAGTGTTAAGTGAGGGTAGAAAGTAAGAAGAAAGAGAATATAAACGTCGTTAAGATAAAAGGAATGAAAGGGGTTGCATTTAGGGGCCGAAGGAACGCTGCAAAGAACCGTAAAGTAAGACCTACAGTGCACCGCATGAGGTGCACTGACGGCAGTACCCTTCTACGGTGTTTGTTTATATAGACATGTTTGACTGAACGTTTCTTAAGTTTTGTTTTTCTCGTCCGATCTGAATTTTGATAGCCTGGAATTTAAGAAAGGCTGTAATGCTGCTATGCAGCACCATGCTACTTAATTAAATAACTCTGGCATGTTTATCAGCTACTTTATTTAATCTTGATTTTGATTAGCCCGTCCACGTTGCCCCCCCCCCCCCCCCCCCCCCCCCCCCCCCCCCCCCCCCCCCCCCCCCCCCCCCCCCCCCCCCCCATCTCCATTCGCCTCCACAAGGTTCCCTTTAGCCATTCAATTGAGTGGACCTTTATTTTTTATTTTTT